>NC_044915.1:28116455-28416455 GCF_001633185.2 Quercus lobata | reverse complement strand
GGAAAGAAATGATTTAAATTATTATTTTTTAAGTTGGGTTTACAAATAACAATATGAGTCAGAGGGAGCACATAGTTGAGGTCAATCCTTCTCTTTTGGTCATTAAAGTCTATTACTCTTGCACCATTTTTTTTAAAGCCATCAAATCTCAATAAAACAATTGATAATTGAGTAATGTAGGGAAGGAATATAATTAGTAAATATGAGAGTTATGTAACTCTGGATTGTAGTTTCTCTCTCATTTCATTCTTTTTTAGAATTGCATTTTTTAGTGATTTTCAAATAAGTAGGTTTTTTTTTTGGGGGGGGGGGGGGGTGATTTAGGGTCCATGAATTAAGACTGTTTCAATTTATATGCCAAGTTAATGACTACTACTCTCATGCACAGGAAGTGTAGAATTTGTCAGCCACTCAAATTTCTTTTTCCCTTCTTTCTGCAGCAATTCGGTGAATATATATGTTGGCATCGGCATTCCATGGCTGATTGATACAGCATACAATTTCGTCGTATATAGAGAACCATTGCGGATCCAGAATGCAGAGGGCCTTAGCTTCTCTTTGCTTGTTTTCTTCGCTACTTCTGTAGGGTGTATTGCTGTTCTGGTGTATAGGCGTGTAACATTGGGTGCAGAGCTTGGAGGGCCAAGGCTTTGGGCCTGGGTTACCTGTGTGTACTTCATGTTGCTTTGGATTATTTTTGTTGTTCTTTCTTCCCTCAAAGTTTCAGGCATCATATGAAAAGTTATAATCAATGTTTTCTATTTAAATTTTACAGCATATTATTATTATTATTTTTTCTCTCCCCCATCTCAATATTGTATGCTGTATGTATCCAATGCGTTTCCTTCTTTTTGCCTTGTCCCTTCTTTTGGGACTAAACTATACTTCCCTTCAAGCGAAGGTTTTTGGAACTCTAGTTATTATGTATTGATATCACAAATTAAAGCCTTCTCTGCTGCTTTCATTCTCTACATGAAGTGTTACCACATGATCAAAATACTGTTTCCGGATGGTGGGCATTCATAATTTTGATCAACCACAACAACCGGAGCTCCAAGACTTTTGTTCTGTTCTGAGGACAATCATTTGACAAGATACATTTCTTTTATTAAGACAGGTCACAGACAAACACATGGTCAGAGGGGCCCAAAGATTTGTCTTGCTGGTAGATAGTGTCATGTATAATTGCATTGTGTTTTTCGTGCATTATTCAACAAGAAAAACATTCATTTGATGCCTTTTGTTTTTATCCCACTCAGATTTTAGGCCAAAGGGTGAAATCAATTCCAAAATAAACAAGACATACACTTGGAAGGTCCTTTCCATTTCCAAGATGAGGATCAACGGGTTAGCTCCTTGAGGACCCAAAACACTGGGAATTTTGATGTAATTAACTTCCCTCTTCCCTCCCTGCTTCAGAACCTTATTCAGGGTATTCCTATTGCACATTTCACACAACTCTCAGACACACTTGCGTGGCCCCACAATAATGGCACGTGTTCCGTGAAAAATCAATTCCAAAATAAACCAGACATACACTTGGAAGGTCCTTTCCATTTCCAAGATGAGGATCAACGAGTTAGCTCCTTAAGGACCCAAAACACTGGGAATTTTGATGCAATTAACTTCCCTCTTCCCTCCCCGCTTTAGAACCTTATTCAAGGTATTCCTATCGCACATTTCACTCAACTCTCGAACACACTTGTGTGGCCCCACAATAATGGCACGTGTTCCATGAAATCTACTTCTAACTATCTATTTCATAAATAGAAAGCCCCATTTAATGCTCGGGGTTGGAAATGGATTTGGGCTTTAACTTGCCCTAAAAAGATACAAACGTTTATTTGGAAAGCTATGCACGACCGGCTGCCTATTCGCACTTTCCTAATCGTGGGCCGCTCTCATCTCAAAGCTCAATGTCCTAGGCGTCATCGCCTAGAAACAATCATCCACATCTTACGAGATTGTCCCTGGGCAAAAGAGGTGTGGAGTCAATTCTTGGGAATCTTGCCCATGTCTTTCTTTCAAATTTCTTTTGCAAGATTGGCTCCGGAGCAATGCAACTGCAGATAAGAATATCCTGCATCTTCAACTTCCTTGGCATATTTCCTTTCCGTTTCTTTGTTGGAATTTATGGCTGGCTAGAAATGATAGGATTTTCAAGCACCAATCCCGATCCCAACATAGTCTTATACACTCCTCCGTCCAGGTTGCATCTGAATTTCATTTCCTAGCGAGATCTACCAATCGGCCCCAGGTTAGGATTTCACAACTTATATATTGGACAATGCCTCCTGCACCCTATATTAAGCTAAACACTGATGGTAGTGCCATTAGTAATCCAGGGTTAGCCAGGGCTAAGGGCGTTTTGCGAAACCATTCGAGTGAATGGATCTCTAGATTTTCCATTCACTTAGGACTCGCATCAAATAACATGGCTGAGTTGGCTGCTGTCCACCAGGGTTTGGCGCTCGCTTGGGATATGGGCTTTAAATTCATACAGCTTGAACTCGACTCTAGTGTTATGCTAACTTGGTTAACTGTTCACAATGCCACTTATCCTCCTAATATGTTACCTTTAATTTGTGATTGCAAGAACCTCATGGACAGGGACTGGGAGGTTCGGGTGCTTCACGTGTATCGTGAAGCTAATGCTTGTGTGGATGCTTTGGCGAAGTGGGGAACCCATTAGCAACACTTTTTGTCTGTGTATAGTTCATGTCCCAGTTTTGTATATGTGTGCTATGTAAGGGATTTGGCAGGCCTTGGAGCAACTAGACTTTGTGCCCGACGGCTCACTGGTGTTGATGTGTAAACTCTTTATATTATAAATAAAACACCCATTTCCATCCAGAAAAAAAAAAAAAAATGACACAACAAAATGCTCATTTGAGCCCAATACATAACACCATAGGCCCAATAAAATGATAATATATCTCATGTATTGGATATATGCATTTTTTTTTTCATGTGAGTCTTATACAATTATGAGGTTTACATATTATGAGAGGAATGATACATATATTAAATACATTAAATAATTATTGCAATAAGATAGTTGTTTAGCAAGATTGGAAAAGTAGCCTGTCTTGCAAATGAATGCCAAGTTGGTGACATCATATACTCTATATAAAAATAACAAAAAAAATGTGCTACCCATCAGGAATTAATATCAAAGGGCTGTTTTCTCGGTGGACTGTATCATGGATTTCATGGTCAAAGGTGTAGTACGTAGTATGGTAGATGAGGTTTTTAGCAGGCGAACTTTCATAACTAGTAGTTGTAGATCAACTAAAATTCAATGTATATTTGAAACTGAATGTTACGTGGGCTGTCTAGAATAATGTTTCTGTATTTGATTATTAGTTGTTGTTTGTTTCTGCATCAGGGAAGTGTGTGTGAGTATTTTTTTCTTAATCTTTAGTTGTTTGTAACTTTTTGTCAGGCAATTGTTTTTGTATTTAATTATTAGTTGTTTGTTTGCAGTTCTTATTCATTTTTATTTTTATTTTTAAAATTCAATGTAGATTCAAGATTCAATTGAGTTCTTCTAGAAACACAACAAAATTTCATTAAAAAATTCACAATATTCCTAATATAGCCTACCAATTTAAACATTGTTTATTGAGAGATGCTACGTCTACAATATTTTTATAACAAATTATAGGTGGTTAGTTGTTATTGGTTCAAATTTCAAACTAACGCTAAGATTACTTTTTTGCCTTAACAATAACAACTAGTAACAACTTGCCACTTATGATTTGTTGTAAAAATGTTATAGACATATCATTTCTCTTGTTTATTAAGAATTCGAATTACAGATTTTGATGGACCTAAATTTCATTAAAAAATTCACAATATTCCTAATATAGCCTACCAATTTAAACATTGTTTATTAAGAATTTGAATTACAGATTCTGATGGACCTATGTGTGAGGCAGTATATTAATTTTAAAATATTGTGGAACTTTATTGTGTCTCTAACTTTATTAAATTCAAATTCTTGTTTATTAAAAATTTGAATTACAGATTCTGATGGACCTAAATTTCGTTAAAAAATTCTCAATATTCCTAATATAGCCTACCAATTTAAACATTGTTTATTAAGAATTTGAATTACAGATTCTGATGGTCCTATGTGTGAGGTAGTATATTAATTTTAAAATATTGTGGAACTTTATTGTGTCTCTAACTTTATTAAATTCAAAAAACTGAAAATATGGCCATCAAGACCAAGGATCCCACAGAACTCAACTTGAGAGAATTGAATTGTTAAAAGGACACCCACCAAGGAGAGATCAAGTAGGTAACAAACCACATCAAACTAAATTTCTGTTTGCCATGTCTTTGAACAAAAAAACCACATTGGTCTATCATAATGCTTCCCTCTCTGCATGTGGTTCTTCCTATATATAAACAGGCGTCCAGTAGTCTGGACCAACTTGTAGAAGAGCCCTATGATATTAGGAGTACAATAAACGAATTATATGGAACTTCTTTCATTGATGATTAAACCATACAATTTCATGAATATAATGATGAAAACAAGGAATAAAGCAGACCCAAAAGGATCTGTTATTCACAAGAGGGAACTTGAACATAGAAAATGTTTATAAGGGTAAAACTAGCCATCTTTAGAACAAGGCAAAGTTTCCATAATCAACCATTTATTTGGCAAAGACAAAAGTTCAAGGAACAACTCTTTTAAAACAAGCCTACTCCATCTAACAGCTAAATCTTGGAAAATCATAAAGAAGCACAAGAAACTGCCATCCCAGAACAATTTTTCCTTCTAATTTGCAGTACAATCTTTTTGATTAAGCAAGGGCACCCGTACAAGCTGTGACTGGAGCTTCATTCTGTCTGTTTGCAGAACTGTATTTCTTGGTAATGAATCTGCAATTAACCAGTCATATAAAATATTAGTTAGTTTGAGAGAAATTAAACAGGCATGATTCAACTTTCAAAGAAGCCCACAAGATTTCTAGGATAACGGAAATGAAATCAGAAGTGATTAAAACTCAAGGTATAAAATGAGATAAGATGTTTTTGTAAGAACCAAAAGGTTACAGAAAGTATACCAATGATAAAGGAACATGACATACTGGTATTAGTGCAAAACATGCTTTATGTTCAGTTAAAAGTTACCTGAAGAAATCCCTCCACATCAACTCAAACATTAACCAGTTCATTCCAGTATCAGGGGAGCCACCATCATTCCGGTTTGAGGAAGCAGAAATAGTTCTATCAGAAATACAACATCATTAGACAGTGACTACAAAAATAATTAATTGAAAAAAGTACAACATCATTAAAAAGTTGACTGAGGCACACCTAGCAGCTGTTTTCTTTAGCTCATCGAACATAGAGCGGGGAGAGACGCATCCCATGGCTAGCCATGGAGAAATTTTGCAGGAGAAGTTTGCACCATATATACTGTCATTGCTTCCATCCTTGGTCCCCTTGTGTGGTTGTGCTTGGCACTCAGCTGCAAATTTTTGAAGCCTCTGAAGTGCTTCAGTCTCACCTCCCACCATGGAAGCATTGGCCTACAGGACATAAATGACAACAATGTAACAGAGTTATTTTACCATAGAAATAATGATTATTTGAGTATTAGTAATTGTATGTGGTGCCATACATGACAATAATATCTGCACTGTATTGTTTGCACTTTGCAGGGCTATGACTAGAAAAAAATTTTGCAACCTCAAAATACAAAATATTTTAACATGTCAACATAAGAGATCTATGATGTTGGTGAATTACTTCAAGGGGTAAAATTTACAAACAGGTAAAAGTTTTGAGTTTTATGCCAAATCAACCAACCCAAGCACCATCCTATACAAGTCTATAACAACCATTGCTGCAGCAGCTGAAGTCTATGTTTAGAAGCTAAACCTAATAATAAATAAAGCCAAACTTAAAACTTTGTGAGCCAAACAAAAAGACCTTCATACTTTAGTGAAATGTTTTAGGCAAACTATGAAAATCATTGAGTGAGACTTCATAAAAAAGCAGAGGATATACTGCAAAAGTAACCAAAGGAGTACCATGCATTAGGAGACATCCAAGCTTAACATTAAACTTTGGTTTCATTCGGCTCCTTTATGCAAGATGGACAAATTTCACGTGTCAGATGTGAACTACACTTTGGTAAATACTCAAGTGCACTATCGAAGACATTTACTGATCTTCCCCCATGGGTTCAAAACAAGACTTCTCATGTTCCAAATCCAAGCAATCGATAGCCTCATTTCCCAGTTTAAGTGGCTTATTGCAGTCATATTCCCATTATGCATACTACAACAGTCCATTCCCCAAGTAATACTTGTTTCTGTATGTTTAACCACTAGTTACATCCATATTGACTTACAAATCTTTCTTTTGATTCCCATCATATGTAAAACTATCCACTCTTTTGTTTAAGATAATTAGCATTTCCTAACAAACTAGCTCACTATTATAAAATGTTAAATCAGAGACCAACTATCAAGACCTAAGCTTTCATAAAAACTAGAAGTCTTCATATTTTCTGCTTCCCTTTTCATTATATCCTATTAGCAATATTCACCCATCTCTACTTAATTCACAGAACCAAAATCACAAACTCAAAAATATGATCATGCCAAAACATCCAAAGGAACAACTCCATAACATGACAAACATCACAAGCACAGAAACTAAACCATATAAAACAGTAACAGAAAAAGAACAAAACAAACAGAAGTCCAAACCTGAGACATTGTAGCAGATGGGTTAAGCCCCAAATCCGCCAAGGAAGGAATATCCCCAGCCTCAACATCACCACGAGAAGGCAAGTTCTTCAATTGATCCAATGCCTCAATGGTCTTCCTCACCTCCAATCCCTGCACTTTCTCCTTAAACCCACCATAATTTGAAGGCATATCCTCCAACTTAAACGGCAAGTCGTCAAGATGGTACAAAGTACTCCCCCAAAAGTACTTAACCTCCACATTCTCTTCCTTCATAGCACTCTCAATCTTGTCCTCACCCTTAACCTCATCATGAGAAACCTCTCTGTGAGCATACACAGCATCAGCACCAATAGCCTTAGCCAACTCAAGAAGCACTGTCTCAGGCTGACCAATTCTCACCACAAGATCAGACCCTTTCGCCTGTAGATTCTTCCTCAGGTCAGAGACCGATTCAATCAAGAAACTAGCTCTGTATGGACCAGTTTTATCAAACCCAGATGAGGATTTTCCATAATCTCTCGGGTCAAAGCAATAGACAGGCAAAACAGACATGGCCTCGTTGTTTGCTGTGTTGAGGCACTCATTGTCATTGACACGAAGGTCATTGCGGAACCAAACTATGGCAGCTCGACGAATTCCAGCCCCGTTGTTAGGGTCTAAGGGGCGGCGAGGACCTAGAGAGAGAGGGTTCTGTAAAGGGTTGGCTGAGATTGTGGACTTGAATGAGAGTTTTGAAGGAACTGGGGCTGTGGTAGAGAGAGAGAGGTGGGCAAGAGAGGAGGCTTGAGTGGGTACTTTCACCTTGCTTGGATGGCGAGAAAATAAAGATTGAATTTTGGTTTCAAGAGAAGGGGTTTGAAGGATTTTAGGGAGAGAGATGGAGAGTGAAAGAGTGGCAAATGGGAGAGCGTCTTTGGAGGCTACAATGGCATGTTGGTTTTGCTCTTCTGAGGATTTGGTTTCTGGGTTTTCAAGAGCTTGAGTGTTGGGATCCATTTTGCTAAGGTTGGAGAAGATAGAGAGAGAGAGAGAGAGAAAGAGAGAGCTTGGAGTTGGAGATAAGGGTTAGGTGTGTGTGTGTGTCTGCGTGTGTTTCTGTTTTTTTCAAGTCTGGTTTGCTCTTTATTCTTTTGTTGTTGGTGTTAAAGGAGTGGAGGATTCCGAGGTTATCAAAGGAGAGGGATTTAAAGCCAATTTTTTTACTCTTTGCAAGTTTTGTTTTTGTATTTTACTTCCCTTATTTGTCCACCGCAACAATGTCTGCACCACCTAACATTTTCTCTAACTTTCAAGTTTCAACCTCATAGCATTCAGTCTTAAGTGAATCATGGGCGTTTTGAGAATGTACCCTTTGGGTTCGGTAGGATTTGATTAACAATATTTTTAGGTAGGTACCATATTAAAAAAGCTATTAAAATTTATTTCCATAAAAAAAAAAAAAAAAACTATTAAAATTTATATCTACACTTCAATGAGAGATGCAAACTTTTTTTTTTTGAGCTGAAAGATGCAGACTTGTTTATTCAGAATTTTGCTTGGACTAGCACATATTCATCTGGAATTTTTTTTTTTTTTTTTTTTTTTTTTTTTGCTGAGACATATTCATCTGGATTAATTTATGTGTCTGTGGTATATTTTGATAGTATATGACCGATGGTATTTTGACCACCTAAAATTCATCACTTTAGACTAGGTTCTTTCCTACTTTTCATTTCCTGGTCATTATATGGACGCTTAGATATTTGGGATTATGGGCCAGCAATGTGGTTGATGATTTGGTGCAATGTCAACATTAGTTGTGAGAGAGAAAAACGATTATGTGAGGGTGGTTCAATGAATCAATTTTCTTTCTTTCTAAATGTGGGACAGTGGATTATAGTTAAGACCTGGATGAGAGATTTAAACTCTAGATGTTTTCATTGAAAACATTAAGAGATATCAATTAGTTGAATTACAAAACTTTCGACGTGTATTTTTTTTTAATTAAAATATTGAACTTGAAGGTGTATACTAGTATTACCTTTGCTGATAACTTTTTTTTGTTGGCATATCATACCATGGTTTTTAATAACTCCTATTCTACTCAGAAGTTAAGACTTATTATTTATTCCGTTTGTTTTAATATTAATATTTTTTAAAAAATGTGTCATTTTTTAAAATATGTTTTTTGAAAAATTATTTCATTCTTTTATGTTTGGTAGTATTTTTTTTGGAAACTATATCATTTTCCTATATTTGGTAACATCCTTAAAAATGAGATATAGAGCCTGTTTGGTCGGGTGGTTTGGCTTGGGCAAACGCACGTTTTTTTAATGAAAACATTGATTATAAGTTGTTTAGCCAGGTGATTTATAAGACAATGCGTTTTTACAAAACCCCAAAAAAGCATGTTATCAATTCACAGTATCGGTCAACTTTTTTCAAAATGCAAATTTAAACTGATATCACGTTCTCCTATTTCACTTGTTTGGGATTCAAAATACCGAATATACCCTCAAATACATACCCTCCCTTCTCATGAATCTCCTCTATTCTCTATCACCTCTGCCCTTGCTATTGTGTCACTTCCTTCTTTAGCCATGCACCTATATAGATGATTCGAGTCACGCATCTATCCCACTTTCTATGGGGTAGGGTTCATATTTTTAGTTTCATTTTAGTTTTGGTTCAATGAGGTGGCACTCTAATTTAACGCCAGGTAAACAACTCCATGTTATGTTGGAATTGGAGTTGGCATGTGGATAACATGCAAGAATAATGGTAAATGTTAAGGGCTCTTTTATATTATTTTATGAATAGTCTACCAAACTTTCAATAAATGATCAACAACCATTGCATTGAAATGGTGAGACTTATTCTACAGCCATAGAGAGGCTAATAGGCTGCAATTTACGATAAGCCCATTATAGTAATTGCACCTATTATCTAAATGTTCAATGAATAGAAACAACACTTTTCTACATATTTTACCAAATGCTTAATTGTGATTTTAAAAACTGTGTTTTAAAAACACACTTTTTGAAACCGCTATTATTTAAAAACAACTTTTTTCAAACAGTTTATCCAAACGGGTCCATAGTTGTTTTCAATAATTTCCATATTGTCTATTAACTTCGCTCATTTAGTGTGGTATGAGATAGAGTTGTTTTTTCGAAAAAAAATTTGCTAAAAACAATCTCTAAAAAATAAGTTATATTCTTAATAAGATTTTTCATTGACCAAAGATAGTGTAATCAAAGGGGATTTTGTGCATAAGATTATTCTTTTGGGGTTTTTTTACCAATCCAGTAGTCTCACATTTAAATATTGCTTTATCTTCTTTTAGAAAACATATAAATATTACTTTTGAGATATATAATTGTGTTAATTGTCCTATTCATTACACAGACTAGCATAGTGCATGGATCATTTAATATAAAATTTTGTATATGAAAAAGTTTATTGACTAAATATGAGATATAGCATGTCTCTCATTAAGCAAAGAGAAGAACTACTGTACTAATAAATATGAATCTAAACACATACACTATTTTTTTTTTTTTTTTTGAGCCAATCACTAAAAATATTATAGTTCTCCTTCAATATTTAAGTCAATTTTTTAATTAAAAAAATAGTATTTGAAACTTATGGTATAGCTTCAAGATGTTGTTCTTTATCATTAATTAATATTATATATAAAAATAGAGACTTCAAGTGGGAGTATATGAGGTTCTGCCACGTGGCATAATCCTTGAGTTTCTCTCATTTAGGCTTCCATCTTATTAAAGTTTGCATTTATATCAAATTTTTAGTTCATTGAATGTGCCAATGGAGTAAATGCACATATTAATTATCTATAAGTGTGTTTCCAAAAATATAAATTTATCAATAAGTGTGCACTAATTTTTTATATATGTATTTTATATGTTTTATTTTTTAATTTTTTTATAAGAAAACAAAAACTTCGTGTGGGAGACCATGCAGTCCTTGTCATGTGGCGTTTTGTTAGAATAATTTTTCATTTAGCTTTCCACCTCACATTTTTTTTTAATATATGTAGTTGCACGATTTTCCTGGCCCAAATTCGATTGATTAGGCCCTGGCCCAAAGCGCAACCCACAATAAATATTTGTAGAGGATGGGTCAAAGAACTTGGTCTCAGTGAGTCTATTCGGTCTGATACATGGACAGCATTGTTGCAGAAAATAAAAACACCAGAATGGATCTCTCACGTATAAGTTTATTTCTTTAGTTCCTCATACAGAATTTTTCGTCCCCTTCTCTGAGGGACTCCACTACATTATATAGTTCCCTTCTCTCATCTCAACCCTACACTTGTTGACCATCTAAGCACCTACTTGAGTGGCTGTCCCATCAGACGCCTTCATCTCTCCCCATGTGAGTTGCAGAGGCTAAGGCGGTACTGTTCAGGGGTCATTTCCTCATTAATGCGGCCAAGAGGATGGTTGGGGCGCAATTAATGTGGTGGTAGCTCTCCATGGGATATTTTGGATTTTATTTATTTTATATGTTGGGAGGATGAACTGAAGTGGCTGGGGAGAGTTCCTCGTCTGGGCTTCGTGATGTCCGAGGAGGAGTTACTCCTCGGACAGATTTCCTTGGCGTTTATTGGGATTGAGTAATGCTTCATACGTGGTTTCTCTTCGGACATGACGCTCCTCGGACGGGCCTGAATTTGGAATAGCCCATTATTTCTGGGCCGGGCCCCACAATATATATTTTGGATTATAATAAAATTCTATTAGTAGGATATTACTATTTTCATTGAGTGTTTAACCTACCTTTATCATTCTAAAAAAAAATTAATTTTTTTTTTAAAAACTACCATTATCATACTAATAACATAAACGTGACATTATAAATTTTCTATGATATTTCCATAAGCCAACTAAACATTAACATTATATTATAAAAATTTTATGCTAACTCCAATGCATTGAAGAAACAAAAACAATGATTAAACAAACAATCAACTTATTAGTTATTACACCACATAATAACTAATTTCTCAAAAAAAAAAAAAAAAAGACTAAGTTCTAATTTTATGACATTTACTCTATAGTCTAAATACTTCATCCCCTTAATTTTGTATTACACCATTAATTTAACAAAACTCTCTTTATGTTATCACAACATCACTTCATGTTATTACTGTAAAATATTTTGAACATTCTATATAACTTTTTCACGGTAGCTTATAGCATTATTTGCGCATCGTGCGGGCCTATTACTAGTTTCTCATGGCAGCTTATAACATTATCCGCACATCGCGTGGGCCCATTACTAGTTGTGTTAATTGTCCTATTTATTACACAAACTAACATAGTGCATGGATCATTTACCATTAAATTTTGTATATGAAAATTGAAAAAGTTTATTGACTAAATATGAGATACAGCATGTCTCTCCTTAAACAAACAAAAGAACTACTAATAAATATGAATCTAAATACATACACTAAAAATATTATAGTTCTCCTTCAATATAGAAGTCAATTTTTTATATAAAAAAAATAGTATTTGAAATTTATGGTATTTCTTCAAGATTATTGTTTTTTTTTTTATCATTAATACAATACACTAATGAATTTCTTTTTCATGTTTGTGAAATTTGAATCTAAATTTCTTATTTGATGTCATAAAAATTTATCAATTAAGTTCACTAAATTTCACATATAAAGGCAATTGTTTACATGAATAGTTTGGGTATCTACACAAATGTGAGGGGAAAAAAAGGGAAAAGAAAAATAATAGCAAAATGAATGATCATTATATCTTGGATAAATTTTTGTGCCCCAATAGGGATTGTTTTGGTTTTGTTGTTGTGTCATGTAGAGGTGTCAGTTCAAGTTATTGTGTCGGGTTCGTGTCGTGTCGAGTTAGGAGTATTCAACTAAATGCTTCAACTTAATCCCGACCCATTTAACAATTGTGTCAGCTCTTCAACCTTAACCCAAATTGTTAATGAAAATGGGTTGACACGACCCGACCCACTTGACTCTCTTATAAAACGGGTCGTGTTGGATTGACATGAATGTGACACAACCCATTTCAACCCGCTTAATATTAAATATAATATCCAAATAGAAAATAAGTTTTTTTACATTCCAAAAGTAGTGCATACACTTCAAGTCTTCAACTCACATTCAAAATAAAATAGTTCAACAAAAATATAACATCCATCAAGAAATAAGTTCTTTACACTTCAAAATAAGTGCATACACTCCAACCCAAATTCAAAATAACATAGTTCAACAAATTAAAATATAAAATCCACACATAATTTGCCAAATGCTAAGTATCAGTATTGAAAGAGTTGGTGCAAATAGTAGATTGATCGTGACTAGGGTTTATAAAGTTTCAATTTTCAATTATATAACTTGCAAGTTTTTGTAATTACTCACTTTTCTTTTTAAGTTTAAAATATAGGTTTGATATAAAAGGCACTTAAAAATTTGAAAATAAAATTAATATTAATTTGTTATACGAGTTAAATGGATTGTATTAAATGAATCATTTTAGGTTAACACAAATAAATTGGTATATCAAATATGTCTATTGTGAGTCATGCGAGTTAACCCGTTTATAACACGTTTCTTATCATGTCGCTTTAGGGTTGACATGTTTATAACCCAAACCCGCTAAGGCTCAACCCTAACCTGCTAAAGCCCATGTCGTGTTCGCGGGTTTGGACAAACATTGACACCTCTAGTGTCATGTGCATTTTATGCGCATAGTAAGATATGACATATCATTAACGAAACCTCTAAAGAACAAAAGAGTCTCCTCCATTGATCTATTTGTAGTGATTTTATGACATTCTAATTTTCTGCTAATTGTTTTGATGCCTTAAACCTTTTTCTTTTGTGAAAACATTGGGCAATGTCACAGCCCATCTCCTAGCTCACTGGGGTGGCATTTTGAAACCAGAATGGGCTAATCCCCATCTCTTGTCCTCATGTTTTGGTTTCTCAATTTGAAGGAGACAGTTCTAGGCCCAATAATGGTGCTCTTTGGTACTCTTCTTTTATAAGATCACATAAACGACTGGTCGTCTAAATGATTCACTTTGACTAAACTATTTGTCGTTGCCACTATGCATGTCTATTTGCCATCCTAGTGGAATCGATTCGATACTCGGCATTGAGAAATGGGCACAACTTCAACAACAGTTGCATTATCTCTTTACAGTTAAAAGTATCTGTTAAGTTAGTTAAAAATCGTTATGGTGGTTAGTAGTTTGTTACAACGGCTATCATGAGCTCGTTCTTCAACCAGTTAGTATAAATAAACATCTCACTTTGTAAAGAACTGAATCAATCAATCAGGAAAATCCACACAATTTTCTCTCATTTGTTTTCACTTTCTTTCCCTTCTCTGCTTTCTTCACTCTGCTTCTTTCTTTGCTCTACTCTGTTTGAGCTCTCAAACTCAGATACCCAATACAGAACTCTTACAAAGATGGAAGCTTTATTGCGCTTCACACGTCCACCGGCCATTGCTATCTTACGCCCACCATTGACATGCTCCTCCAAGAAGAGAGTCAGCGGGTTGAGAGCGAAACTCGATGATAGCACTGACCCATTACTCCAAGCCGCCATTAATTCTGCTTCTCTTCGTTATCAGGAGACCCATCGACCTGGTAAACTCATAACTTTCTCTGAGACATTTTATCAAACACATAATAGAGAACTTGTTATTGTAGTCTTATGGCATTAGCTTCATTAACACTCATTTGTCGTTTCTATAATTTTGTGGGGTCTTCATCTCTTTTTAAATTATAATGGCCATTTGGGCCAAAGCTCATTGGTTCTTTGTAATCTTTTTGTACCCATATATCCTTGGGATTGATTTTGAATGAAAAGTTAACATATGTGTCAAGTGGGCAAAGAAGATTTGCAAATAACGCCATGTTTATGGGCACTTTTCTAGTGCATTGGGAGTAATTGCACCTAAGCAAGTTAGTTTGGTAGCCAGCCTCTCATATATCTTTAAAGGGTTACTTAATACTATAAAGTATTAACTCTGTATTCTTGAATGCATTGATACTCTGTAGAAATTCTTGCTTTAACATGAAGATCATTTTTTTTTTTTTGGAGCAAATAGATAAATTTTCTTATTGCAATATGTTTTTTTTCAAGTAGTGGGATATCAATGTTATTGTTGCTTGCATATGCAGACCCGCTTTTTCTAGACACATATGCGGGTTGTTTCGTTCCTCCTCCTGTTCAGACGGATATCAAGCAACACTCAGACCATTATTGTCTTGCAACAAGATTTATTGATGATGCGTTGCTTCGTACAGTGAACCATATTGATGGATTTAAGCAGGTAGTTAATTAAGTAAAATTCTAGGAAATTAGATAGTTTTCACCATGACAAAGTTTAATAGAGATTGTTTTTGTATGGGCAGGTTGTTTTGTTTACAGATGGCATGGACACTCGGCCTTATAGGCTTGGTTGGCCGGCTTCAACCTTGATATTTGATATATCGCCTGAAAGGGTATTCAAAAGAGCAGCACAGAAGCTTCAAGGTTTTTGTCGTTTAACCAATATAAGTGGTGTATGATAGTACATCAAACTGTTAGTGACGTCTTCTGGTTCTGGTTCTAGTTGCGAAATTAGTGTTTGCAGCAAAAGCATTACAATTTTTCATGCATATCTTCCTGTCATTCTTGAATCTCAGTGAACTCAGCAAATCAAGTTTATTTGATATGCCTTGCTTATTTTTTTGAAACAAAAGAAGGCAATTCAACTTGTTCTAACTTTCTTAAAATTCATTAGATATTGGGGCAAGAATTCCAAGAAACTGCTTGTTCTTTCATGTTCCAATGGAGTCCCTTGATATACAGCAAACCCTATGTGCGAAAGGTTTTACTGGTGATCGGCCAAGTATATGGGTCATCCAGGTGATTAAAGATTTATGGTCAACATCAATAACCACTTACAATCATTTTCACCAAGAAACAAATATTTGAGTTGCTTAAGTAGGTGAGACAATTATTTTTCTATGAAATTATAGGGGTTTCCTGTGATGACTTTGGCCAATTTTGAGGATATTTTAGTTCTTGCAAGTAATTTGGCCATGAGTGGATGTTATTTCTTGGGAGAAATGCCAGCTTGGTTGACACAAACTGAATTTGGACCCAAGGTTAGATTGTTGTGTTCTGAATAAAACTTAGTTTGGCTTCATTTTCTTCTCTTCCTTACGAAAGATACCACCCCTCTGCTTGTGTTTTGTGCAGTCAACTATAAGGCAATGGATGAACAAACTATTCATGAGCAATGGGTTCAAGGTGGACATGATTAGCTTTGAGGATGTTGCAGGGGATTTACACAAGCAATTAGCATTACGACATTACAATAAGATACTGTTTGCTGCAGAACAATTACGACTTTCTGATGATCAGGTAATTGTTTACACAAACGATTTATGGTTTGATGCATAATAATTGTGATTTTCCGGTGATCATATAAAGAGAAACAGAGGAAGTTTTCTTCTAATCATTTTGTGAAATGCCCTGTTATGCATAGTGATTTCAAAATGCCATATTATTTGAGGGAGAAATGCTTGGGATACTAAATGTTTTATTACAAAATAGTTACAAACTAACATGGCTGCTGAGTGTCGAATCAAGTGTATCACTCACACCACCCCTATGAATTTGACGTGCAGTTCATGCAAGTACACACTTCAAACTTGGCACCACTAATACTATTTATGGCAATGTCAATTTGTAGCTAAAAATTGTAGTAAAACTGGTAATATCCAGCATCACTCCTATTTCCAGTGATTTTTTTTTTTTTTTTTGAACATTTTGATTTTTACTGAATATCTTCTCACATTATTCCTGAAATTTTAACTGAATTTTATTGTTTCCCCTGATTGTTTGAAGTTTTCATGATCCCATTCTTATTTCTGTGAATAAAAATTTTCCTAATCTGACGGACTGCAGCTTTGTTTTCTTTAAGCACTGTTCCTGCAGCCCATATGTTTATATGACTGAATTAGATCTTCTAATTCCTAGGTAAACTGGCCTGCCTAAACTGGGTTGTCTCAAACATGACAGCTCTATTTGGGGATTAGCAATGTGGAAATGAGAGCTACATCAAAATTTTGCCCCGGTTTCCTCTTTGGACATGGGACAGTGACAAATCTAATGATTTTTTTATAACTCTACCGAATAAAGAGAATATAGCTACATTAATATGAGAAAGAAAATTTCATTTTCTACTTCATAATTTCTTTTGTGCCTAAAATGGTATGCTGTGAAGTGTTGCAAGGATATGGGGCTTCTCAAGAACACCAAGTTTGCAATATGAATTTGATTTGCCAACTGACATTTATATGCATAGGCTACTTATGAAAAATATAATGGGTTGAGTTATCTAATGAATTTACATTTTTCTTTTCAGATGAGAACTTTTTGGAGAGAATTTCAGAGGTTGGAGGAACAAGGGGATGAAGATGGGTTCGAAGAGCTCTAATAAGTGTAGATAATGTTTTGTTTTTCTTTTTTTTCCTTTTTTGTTCCTTTTTGTACATGTTTCAATGTCTGGCTCCCCCGAGGAGGTGGACTCTGGATCATTAATGGAAATAATGATCTCTAATGCCAAAAGAGAGATGCAAGCACAAATGCACAATAAAGCAAGAATGCAAGAGTTAGGGAATGTAGTACATAGGTGTCATCCTATATACACCAGGTGCGTCATGTAATACACACATAGTTTCATGATGACCAGAAGTTAAAATACATGCTATAGGGAATATAGCACATTGTTCTATCTTTTACTCCAAAAAGTTCACATTTATTGTTACTACAGTCTTGTTAAGCCATATCAATATAGCATTTTGATTCATTTGGTTTATTTGGGTCCATTTTGGACTAATTAGGCCTTAGATTTTTATTTATTTTTTTAAGATTTGGGCTCAAAATTCAAATTTTTTTCCATCTTAATTTTTGGATTGAAAAGTATGAAATTTTATTTTGGCCAAACTCTTTAGTTTTGGACTAAAATATATAAACAAAATAGACATTAAAAATTAGAGATAATAATAATAATAATAATAATTTAAGTTTTAAGTTTTAATAATAATAATAAATATTAACAAGATTACCTTATAATTTAAGTTTTAATAATATAGACATTATACTTACATTTGGAAAGAAAAAAAAATGTTACAATTATAAACTTAATATAGCATGCCACATGTATTCTATAGAATGGGAGTGTAAATTTTTTTTTTCAATATTCTTGGATGGGGGTGTACATATTCAAATTAGTAAACCAATTATGGAATTTTTTATATAAAAAAAAAATTTAATAACATCTTTTCCATTTATATAAAACAATATACTATTTTTTGAGGAAACAGTAATACTTATTAGAAAAATACACACACATATTGTTAAACAAAATATATTATATGTTTCATTATATAAAAAATTATAAAAATATAAAATACATTTAAATAATACATGCACTATTTAACCTACAAATTTTACATTATATTTTCTCAAGTATTGCTTTGATTTGCGACTACTTACTATTAAATGTCCCAATTATTTTTTGTTGTGGTGCATAAGTTGTCCCTTACTCTATGAAAACACCAAGACGATAAGATTTATATCCAAGTAAATTAAAAAAATCATAAGACAGACATATATCTTTTCTTTTTTTGAAGATTAGAAAATATGATTTCTTCATTTCTTGTTTGAAAACAATAGACTTAGATTATCCAAAAATAATAATAAATAACACCGGAACAATATCATGCAATTCTTAAACTCCCTCAAACCCAAACCTAGCCTTGAACTCAAACATCATAAAAGTTAAGACTATCCCGTCTTGCCTTATAGCTACAAAGTACAAATTACAAACCCACTGAAAATCACTTTTATATATACAAAAATCACGTATTCAATTTTTTTTTTATTTATTTAATATTTGCATCTACAAAGAGAGAGGGCTGCAAAACCGCTAAAAACACCATGTGAATGCCCAAGACTGGTCTGGTCACCAAAGAGTCAACCTTCGGCATATATTTATTTATTCTTTATCCTTGAGATATTTTGTTTTTGACATTATAGAAAATTAGTACATTTTTCATAGCAATAGGATCTTTTTTAGAACTACACATTTTCTTGTTTAATGTTTCTTGGGATTGAAAAGCTCATTCATGCAAATTTTTTTGAGAAATGATATGTCCACAACATTTTCGCAACAAATTCTAAGTGGCAAGTTGTTACTGATTGTTATTGTTGAGACAAAAAAGTAATTTTAGTATTAGGTTCAAATTTGAACCAATAACAACTAACCACCTATAATTTGTTATGAAAATGTTGTAAAAATATTATAAACGTAGCGTCTCTCATCTTTTTTTCATTAATTTTCTTAATGAGAAAAATCTTTCATCCATTTATAAACCCTATTATCCAGGAAAAAAAAGATTCTGTCCTAAAACTTGTCAAGATATATGACTTGTAACTTTAGTTTGATCTTCTGTTAAATCGTTCAGAAGCTTGTTTTGGAACTTTGAGATCCCTTCCAATCAATCTAAGACTAAAGAAAATCTGGAAGGCCTTGATTTGAATTGTCCCTGATTTGGTGCACATGCAATACTTTTCTCACGCCGAAAATTTTCTAGGTTTGATGTAGGTTTTCAGAAAGTTTGATAGGACAAAGTTAAATAAGACAGCTTAAATCCAATTTGGGTATTTTTCACTTAAGGCAAGCATGTTTGGTACTAATCCAATGCTTGCAATCAATTTATGGAGGCATACATGAATAACTTAGATCCACATGAAAGGTAAACTCCAGCTTTTAGACGATCCCTTCTCTCCAAATCATGGTAGATAAATGAAGGAAAGTAAATAAAATAACAAACCAAAACAAAACCCAAAGAAAAAAAAAAAACTACAGAACAATATCTTGCAATTCTGTAATCCCCCTCAAACCCAGCCTTGAATTCACACATCTATAGCTACAAACCCACTATAAATCAATTTTATATATACAAAAAATCACGTATTTAGAAAATAAATAATTTATAATTTAATTTTTGCATCTACAAAGAGGACTGCAAAACAGTTAAAAACACCATCTGAATATGCCCAGGACTGGTCTGGTCACCAAAGAGTCAACCTTGGGCCTACAGGCACATGATACTACCTGCCAAACTACCTAAATGGCTGAAGGATAGTTTACCATAAAGACCAACAAGCTCAGCGCAAGAATACACCCAAGGCCTCAAGCCGCTACCAGAATCCACACCTTACCTTCAAGGGACCCTCACTGGATAGTCAAATGATAAGAAAGAGCCCATTAAACTAAGCCAGCTACCAAAAGCCCCCACGTGATGATAATTGATAACCAGAAAATCATCAAGCTGATGACAGACATGCATATCCTTAGAGGCACCACCTAAATGTCAAAGAAGTTGGCCATTTCATAATCTATCTTCAGACTAGCATTAAATAAATCATTGTCACTTGTCCTTCAACGGGAAAAAAAAAACTAGAAATGAATTTACCATTGCTCACATGGCAGTAATCTTGAAATTAGCAATAAGCCTGCCACTGAATTAAGGCTATTGTTGATTTAAAGCAGGAAGTGCTGGACGTGGTCTAACAACATTCAGCACACCTCTTGCAGTTGCCTGTTAAGAGAGAATCAATATTTTGTCAATAAATTATAGGGCTAATGTGAAGAGTATCTAGAGGAAACATTCGTAAGGGAATACCTCAAAAAAGGAATTAAAGTTTAGACGCAAAAGAAAACGTCTCAGAAATGGAGCTCGCTGACTCCCAGCAAGTCTGCTACTGCGCAATATAGTGTATAAGGAGTTCGATTTCTTGTTAAATTCCTGTAAGAAGTAAAAGGGAACGCTTAAATATGAAACCATTAAAATCACTCAAAAAATTTTGGACATATGTTGTGTGATAGACACAACAGGACCTGCATCCACTACTAATGAAGTGCTAATTACTTAAAATAAAAATCAGATAGGCAAACCAAGTCATGTGGCACCAAGACAATCTAGGGAAAATTCCAGTGACATGTGTTAGTCCTTTTTGCCGGATTTAATATAATGTAATAAAAAATGTTTATATCCATTTTACCCTACACTTCCCATTAGATCAAAGAGCCCCTGACTACCTTCAACTAGTCATATTGCAGAGTCCTTACTCATTGAACATTCAAATAGATTCTTGAATAGAAAAGAACAAAACATCTATT
The DNA here is from genome assembly GCF_001633185.2 of Quercus lobata. Lineage (NCBI taxonomy): Eukaryota > Viridiplantae > Streptophyta > Magnoliopsida > Fagales > Fagaceae > Quercus > Quercus lobata. The sequence continues at coordinate 28,395,496 of NC_044915.1, read as the reverse complement.
CTTCAGTTAACACTACAATTTGTATGCAAGCTTTCTGTTTTGGTCTCTTGATTTATAATGCTTCAATCATAGCTTGATGTGTCACCAACTCACCATGATCTGCCCCAAAGGTGAGCCGTTGCTATGTATTTGTCCTAATACCACTTAGCAAAGCATATTTTGGAAATGGAGTTCACAGATCAGTGTATGCCATGCTTAAAACATCAAGACGTGGAATTTACATCTCTATCTCTATCTCTCTCTCACACACACAGAGTAAGGGAAAGAAAGGTAATAGTGGAACGGGCACAGCAGATTTTGGATTGGCACTGATAAATCCTACAGTTCTCAACTCCTTTGCAATCATAATTCTACTTTTGATGCAGACAGGATTTCCAGTTATGTTGCTTAGGAAATGGGGATTGCTTTGGAAACACATTTCCATGATATGCAAAGGTCACATCTCATGTTCACAGCTGCAGGGTTGCAACAATCACTTTGAAAAACTACATATAATCGTTTTTCACAGTGCAATAAATACAAGTTTGAGACAACTGGGCCAAGTTCAATTGATGGTTCAAACTCAAAGCATGAAGAAAAATGACCACTACTAAACGAAATGCTTATTTTCTCTATTATCATTTATACATGCAGCATCCATAATCATATTAGAGAGAATTTAACTAAGGTACCTCTGTTATATGTTCCAGTTCAGATGTATTTGAACCATTTTCTTGGTTTTCTATCTTCCAGCAAAACTGCAAGCAAAGTTTCATTATGCCATCCAGTATCCTTGACACAGAGCCAATATCCAAGAAAGATTGTGAAATTAAAGCTGACAAATACCTGTTAGAAAATTTAAGAATTATGAAAACATCAAAGCTGTAATCAACATTGAGTGTGCAGAATATATATTAAAGACTGAACTATCAATAATAGCTATGTGGAAAACAAGCATCCCTACACCAATGCTTGGGAGAGATACACATGCTTGGCAGAGCTACTTCCTTGAATAAGATGCCACAAATGCTTGGGAGAGATACACATGCAATTTCTTTTAGTATATAGCAAGATCTTTCTCTAAAGATCTGTTTGTTTCAGTGAAACATATTTTCCAGTATTCCATACTACAGAAAACAAACATCAATGGAAAACTAACCATTTAAACTACGAAAACCGCTCCATTTGAGCAGTATACATTTTCCAGAACATTACAGAGCTCATAAACCAACCACTCTCAACACTCTCACTCTCACTCTCACCTGCACACCACAGACCACACACCAACCAACAGTAACGCCTCTCTCTCTCTCTTGGCTTGGTCCTTGAAGGCAGAGTTGTTAACCCCACCATCACAATGTCACCCAACATGGAGTTCAGCATCACTGACCTCATCACCAGGATTTTTGTAAAATACTAGGACTCCTTGCCGATTTGTTTCACAAGGGCCATTTCGTCATCATTGAAGGCTTCATCAAGCACTTCATGGACGAGATCAGGAAGGAGGTCTCAATAAAAAGTGAATCAAAAGCAAGCAATTACTTGGAATTACAAGAAATGTTAATGATTTTCCATGCACGCAAAATCACAAAAAATGCTTTCTAGCTCATTTTCAAGGCCACAACTAAAACACAGGAAGACAAGTCAGTTTTCCTAAAAACATTTTCTAGAAAATGAATCATTTTTAGGAAAATGTTTTCTGCTGAGACAAATAGAACATTAAGTCTTTAAGGATATCTAATTGGAATTTGAAAAGAAATGAGAAACATTAAACATAGGACTGCACAATGATGCATCTGGCACCAAAAAGGCATTCCATAATTGTAACAGAAACAAGCAGTACCCAATTCTGTTGAATATCTTTAGTCATTAGCGATTGTATACATTTAAAACAATTAAGCAAACAATAGCACTAAAGAGTTCCCAGAGTAATATAGAAGATTATAATGCAGAAGCAATTTGCAATGACAAACCATTTGTTTTACTTACTCTTGATGAAAGGCCACGAGTTCAGTAAAGTCATGAGAATCTTGAATATGAGCTTGCAAAACATTCCATTGAGATTCTATAACATCCACCTAAAATAGAAACATGAAACTTTTAAAAGGGATAGAGAATTCATAAATGATCAATGAGCATAGAGAAATCACAAACTTCATGATTTAGGTTTAAAGAAGAGAGAAAAGCATACAGTTACTAGATAAGAATGGGCATTTTCTCCAGATTATTCAAAGAGCACTAACTGGTATGAAAAGTATAAACATCTGAAGTAACTTGATCAGTTACCCATTCAACCAACTTATGCAGCATATTGATATAGAAAATAATTCAGAAATAAATTATATTCAACTATTCCTTAGTTGTAATTATAACCATTTCTCTTGTTTCTTATCTAGTAACATGCCATGGTTGGGAAAGCCTACTTAGGATACCACAAAAGATTGATTTGATTGGTGTGTACATGACTACATTCCATATGTAATTAACAAATGTATATCAATCGATACTTGAGAAGTCTCATATGCGCCATTGTATATCATCTAATAGACATCCCATATGGGTCATTGTTTTATATTCACTTTTTTTACTGTACCGAGTCTAGATCAGATCCTGTGTCTCTGTATCAGCATATACCTCACCATCATCCTTAATGTAAATGTTGAGCAAATGGCTTAGAATATAAATGGATGGGTTTTTCATATTTTCTTTCTTCTGTAAATATATGGTAAAACCGTAAATGTACAATCAGTATAGAATACTTTTTTTCCTGCTTGGCTTGTTCCAATCTCCGAAAAGATTTAATATAGAAGTGAAACTTATAGGCATCAATAATGACCTGGATATAAAATTGAAGATTTCTGATCAAGAATGCCATATGTTCTCTAACACGCCACATTGGTCTAAACCGCTGCCTTCGCTGCTGAGATACTGGGCGATTCACACGGTCATTTCGACGATTGGCAAAATCTGTGTGATCTTGATGCATCACAGAGGCCCATGATTTCTCTAACTCCATTTGTGTTCGCTTCAGCCGCAGCAAATATTGGAAGACCCTGCGATACCTGGAGCACAATTATTGTTAAGATGTGTATAGATTAACAGCTTCACAACTATCAAGTACTTTTCAACTAATTAGCAGCTCCACAACTATCAAGTATTTTTCAACTAAAGTACTTAGTTGAAAAGGCTCCTCTTTTTACTCCTTCATGTAAAAGAAAAAATTTAAAAGAATCTTGTTAAAAAGTTCCAACTTTATTAGCTATATCAAAACAAAGAAAGAAGGAAATAAAAAATGGCATCCACGAGTTACAGGAGCAGTAGAGTCTTACTTTGAGAGCACTTCTTGGGTAAAGAACAACTCTAAGGGCCAATCAACAGAGTATTCAAGAGCAATACCATCCCATCCATCAAGGGACATCTCTGAAGAAGCACTTGACAAAGCAGAACTTGAGTTTCCATCTGCATAATCTTTTGGCTTTGGAATATCTACTTGGGAGGATTTGACCGTGAATCCAAATGAAGGCATCCTGGAAGAAGTAGAAATTTAAATGAGTACATATGCTTGTCAAATTTTAAAATGAAACGATATGACTGACAGAAAAATGGTTTTACAGTCAAGTTTTTAGGTAAATCACTGAGTATGAATAGTCAATCTTGGATCTAACCGCAATGATACTCTCGGATAGTATTTGTCTTCCTCACTAATAGTCTTTAGTGCAGCCTGCATCATTGCAATCAGTACCAATGAATGTGTTTCCAACCATCAGTAATAAATGTGAAACATACATAACATGTAAGAATAGACACTTTCGCTGCATCAATGCCTATAATCACATGCACTAGAAATCACTCATGCTAACTTACCAGCTGAAATGGGACCATAAGATCAGCTTCAGCAGTAGACTGGCGAGGAGGCAAACGCATCAATTGGCGACTCTCCTCAAGAAAGCACTGTAAAAATCATGTCTTATCCAACATTTAGATATCCACAAGAATTCAATTAAATTGCATAGCTGTTTATCTACAAGTTTTTTTTTTTTTCTTTTAACAAGTAAAAATTCCAATTGTCATAGTATAGTAAGTTTTGTGCCAATAAACTATAGCTCAACTAGCACTTCCTTCTCCCATAATAATTGGTTGGAGGTGAGGTCATGGGTTCAATTTCAAGTCCCACTGGATGTGTGCTTACCAATCAAATATATATGTGTGTGTGTGTGTGTATATATATGAGATTGGTTCAAGTTACACCTAGTGTGACTTAACCAAAGTTATACATTTTTTAAACTGTCCATTCCTATTTGATCTAACAAGTCAAAAAATCACCATTTATTATGTCATTAAATAAAGTCAGCTTAAGTTTGACACCTTGGTAAAAATTTTCTATTCCCGAAATCGTCTCTCTCTCTCTCTCTCTCATTAGGTTCAGCCTCTTGACTGTCTTGAAGACATACTTACAGAACACTCAGTTCTTCAATGGTTAATGGTCAGAATTGGCCTATCTTCCTGACTTCAGATTCAACCAAGCAGGTGGAATGGCTATAATGGAATATATAACTCTAAATTGATATTCTCCTTTGCTTGTGTACATTATTCTCCACAGTGACTTCAAATGCACGAATTTGTTTTACCCAAAGTACAGAACCAACCAATTAATACTAAAACCCATCTGGATGCAAATAGTCCATTAATATCTCAGCTCTTCCAATCAAAAAGAAAAAGAAATCACAATCCAAAGAGATTCTATCTAATTAAGAATTTTAAATTAGGATTCTGTCTTTATTAGACAAAAACATAAACTGAAATAAGCACAAATCACCCATGTAAAAATGGGCATAAGAAAACCAAAACCCATGAAAGTGAATAACGCTTTCCAAGCAGGTTACCCAAATACAGAGCCAAACACATCCAAGCTGAACCAAAATACAATCAAATGCCCCAATCCCTTTACATCTAGATCCTTTGCCAGATCTGGTTCTTCTGGGTCAAAGACGAAACTGTGTTCTAAAGATTTTAGTTTTACTTACAGAGAGAAAGAGAGAGTGATAGGAAATAAGTGTTGGGAATAGAAAATTTTAATGTGAAATGGCTTATTGCTGATGTGTCAAACTTAAGCCGACTTTATTTAATGACATAATAAATGGGTTTTTTTTTTCTGACCATTAGATAAAATAAGAATGGATGGTTTAAAAAATGTGTAACTTTGGCTAAGTTACACAAGGTGCAACTAAAGTTTTGTGTCACACGTATAGTCATTTTTTTTTTTATAACACATGTATAGGAACTTATATTCAACCAGAGATGTACCAAATACAAGATATATTTATAAACAACAAAAGTTCAAAAATAAGATGAGCAAAAGAGGTTCCATTACTCCATTATCATTATCATAAATCATTTGTAGCAATTTTCATATTTATTAACTTTACAGTATCATCCAAAAGGTACACCCGAATTTCACAAGTGGATGTGCAAAAATTGGCATGGCATATAATGCCATTAAATAAATACTTTGAGGTACTCATTGCTATCATATATAAGCAAATGAGAGAAAACGTCATACATTTAGCATGAAAATCATGACATTTCCCTTAATGGGGTTCAAACAAATCCATATCAGACATATGAGAAAAGATTCTCAAAGCATTGCCACAACAATTTCATGAAGAGGATCCTCCTCCTCCTGAAGGCAACATATGCAGATTAACATGCAAGGTTCATGAAGCAAATGCATCAAATATATTCATTAGTCCTTTATAAAAAGCAGCAAAATCTAGATGAGCACAAGCCCTAGGACAGCACATAAAATATGATCTGTTTGAAAAGTTTGAAAGGTGCTGGTGACATGGACTAACCTCCCCATCATAAGATTAATATAAAACATAGCACCCATAGGTGTAGTCCAATAAAAATGCAAAAAGGAGCAAAAAACAGATTCATATTTTACCTGGAAGAAATCTCCTTTTGCTAAAAGAAAATAGTCTTTCAGGGCCTTCAGGTGGCCATTCAAGTCAGCGCGTACAACCACAAGCTGTAGAAAAAGATGGAATACTTTTAATGTAGATGCTCTAAAAGATAAAAACAACCAAATTTTTGTCACATTCAGACCTGCCAAAGATGACTGGCAGCAATAGCCCGAATAGAGTCAACAGCAGACTCAAATGATCTTTTATGAAACTCAGATGATTCCTGCACATAATAAACAGGTTATTCACCATTAAAATTTTGGTGTTTCAAGGGGGATACCATCCATTACAAAGTATATATAATATCTTCCAAGTCAGTGCATGGACTACAGTTAAGACTGGATATTATTTTGTGCAATAAACAAATACAATCCACACTCTCCACATGTAAATATCCATCAAAAGTGGGGTTGCACACAACAAATATGTTACAGAGTACTGTGGTGCAAACAACCTTTAGATCTAGAAGCATAGCTTCAATCTTATCTGCCTCAGTTTGTGGAAGTAATTCTTCTCCCATCAGTTTAGCATCCATGAGAGGCTCTTTTTGAAAAGAAAAGCGGCCCGTTAATCCCTGAAGCTTCTGAGAGCCTCTTGGCATCTGCTGATGATATAAAGCATCCTCACGCCGAAAGGAGGGGCTTGGATTTCGAAGAACCCTGATGGCTTTGCCAGCAAAAAGAATTGATTCTGCAACACGCATGTGGATGTACTCAGGCAGCATATCCTGCAAAATAACATGGAAAGATTAAATAACTTGGGAAAGCAAGAAAGTTCCAATGATCAGTGCCTTGGTGCAAAAGAGAATGTAAAGTCGAAAAATTGATAAGTGAAGAAAACTTTCTTTTAAAAAAGGAAAAAAAGGAAACACCATTATTTCTAGTCATTGCACTTCCTTCAAGTCCTCAGGAAGTGAGCAAGATGTCATAGATAGATATCATGCAAATGCAATATAAGTAGGAGGGCACTCTTCATGCAAATCTTAGTTCATTTTTATAGGCTATCAGTCATAAATAATTTCATGTTATGTCTAGCATAGCCATAGTCACACTGACATATAGAGTACCTAAAATTTTAAATAAAAAAACCATTGACAGCATGTAGAATGCACATGTTGGCTGATATAGAGTATAAACATCCTAAACATGACTCAAACTTAGCTTGTAAAGCATAGCCTATTGATGAAATCAGATACTTGGTGACAAATAACAAGTACAAACAGTCTACAAAATAAAAATTATTCCAAAGAGTCCAATGATCAATTATGATTGCTCATTTTTAACCCAATGCCAAAACTATTCAACGCTACTTCGCAATCTCATTGCAACATATAAAGACAATCTACAAAACAAAAACAGCAACGACATCTGCAGCATAATTTCAGACAAAATATTATTATGGTATAACCATCAGTGCTTTTCTGGCACACACCACTGATTAAAGATAACAGTGAGCATGCCTGTGAGAACATCTACTAGAATATCCAGCTTGATTAACAAAAGATTACACAGATAAAGTGGAAAATCTAGCCAATATATATTATTTAGTCATTAACATCATCATCATCCAAATCTTAACAAACTCCCATCAATACACTAATTGAGTGGTCATTGCAAAATAAAAAACAAATCAAAATTTTGAAGATAATAGTTCAAAAAATACCAAAGAAATATGAAATCCCAAGTGCCAATCTGTCAAAGATGTATCATCAGTTGATAAGCGAGCCAACTTCTCAGGTATGTCAGGAAGAGATGAGCCATGCTCTACATCTGTATCCTCCTGCCTGCAAAGTTAGAAAACAATATAACCAATTTCAGGTTTATAAATCTATAATGGATGCATATATCAGTCATACGAATATCCAAAATGGAAAATTGGCTGAACCTGATTAGTACATTCTTATTGGCTACAAGAAACATACTTCTTTAGTCATTACCTCCGAATGAAAAACTCTCCATGCTGGTCTTGAAGAATCCCATAAACCATCCACGAAGCAAGTTGGTTATACATGACCTGATGCCCATGCCAAAGAAGTCTATACTTTGGACATACAACAACCAACAAAGATGAACATCATCAGCTCAGCATACATTTTGCAAGTTGATCAACTAGACTCATGCTCCATACATATAATATATTAAGAAATGATTCTTTTTTGGATAGGTAATAAAGAAATATTTTTATTAAGAATCAAGAAAGCTCAAAAGATAGAGCTTCCTAAAGAATTGCAACCATAATCGTAAAGGTAATACACTCAACTAATGTGTTACAAGAAATCTCCCCAGCATATCACACCATTTAAATAAAATGTGCAAACAACTACAGTTTAGCTCAATAAGGATTTCTCAACACCCTCAAGTATTCAACTATTCCACTTGTCCCAAATCAACAACACAAGACACATAGGGTCACATTCCATGTGATACTATTCCTAAGTCTCCCGTATAGTCCCTTCCAGCAACAACAAATATCAATCACTTTTTGGGGCATCACCCACTGCACCCCCCCAGAAGCCGGGAAAAAAAATAACCATAATTGTGAGCAACTGCACAGTGTAGCAAAAGATAACCCACGGATTCATTGTTTGCCTTACACACACAACACCAATTGATCAATGGTATACCCCCCTTAACAAGATTGCCTATGATCAAATTTTTGTTTAGCATTGCTGCGCACACTAGGGATGGTACTTTTTTAGGCACGTGTACAAAACAAAGGCATCTCCAGGGAAAAGGCTTTCCTGCTAGCATTTCTCAAATGTTCATAATTAGATTGAAAACTAAATTCACCATTGCTATTCCGTACCCAGTAAGTGCCTCCAGCAAATGGCAGTTTGCTGTATAATAAATCCATTAAAGAATCCACCACCTCCATCTCCCAATCATGAAAATTACAAACAAACCTCATATTCCAATAGCAGGGCCAGTCATCCCCTCCTACACTCACCATGGAAGACAGAAGCATCCTTGTTTTTAGCAATCAAATACAGATCGGGATACAATTCCTTAAGAATGGTCCATATTTAAGTTATGCAGATGTGATTATACATCTCAATGCCATCCTAACAATAAGGAAATGTACTATAAGCATTATAAAAATAAAAATAAAAATTGTACCTAAAGAAAAGACAGAATTATCATCAATGTAAAGTAATTAATAACTAATCAATTTGCCAAAACATGTATACCTCTGAATGCAAGTCTGCAACTCAGGCACTCCACAGTGGCACCGCTTGTGTAACAGGTTAAGAAGCTGACCTCCACGAATATTATCACGCTCAATTTCCAAAATCAGCTCATACAAAGGCGGCAAAAGAACAAAAAACTGAAGGGGGGGAAAACAAACTATAAGAACAATACGAGATCAAAATATCAACTATTCACCCTAGCATCCAAAATTAACAACACCAACAAAACCTTAATTAACATGTATACATTTTCTGCATTGTGTTCTATCCAAAGTCATAGTCTCTGTTAATTCCTTAATTAACATGTCATTTTTAACTACTTCTACTAATGTTATTTTTTGTCTTCCTTAAGTTTTTTTTATTTTTTATTTTTTTTTCATTCACTCAAATTGAATCGGCTCACTCTTACGTCTAACTAGTGCATTGATCGCTCTCCTCTCTACTCTAAACATGACCGAACCATTTCAAGCCCAATAATTTGTTTATTTTAACATTCATACAAAAATTAGCAAGTTATAGTGTCTCACTAAAAATAAACTCGAATTAAGGTGTTGATACCCTAAGAAATAAAAATTCCATTTGGAAATTACTTATTTCTGGTAGCTTATTTGCAAACGTGAGACAAAAAAAACTAAAAACTAGCTTATTTTCAAAAAGCTTAAACATAAAGCTGAGATAAAAAGTAGTGTAGACCTAAAAACAGTACATATAATAAGCAAAAACTAGCTTATAATCAAATGTCAAACGGAGAAGGACCTCATAGCTTAGATTTGAAGGAGGCACAATTAACACTAATTAACATGTTACAAACTTAAAAAATAAAAAATCAAGAGAGAGAAAGGACCTTATTGAGGCCTTGAGTGACAGTAGCCAAGATAGGGACAGTTTCGGCCAACAATTTCTGCTCAATGTGGAGCACGGCGGACCTGTACACTGAAAGTATTTCCACGACGCCATTAGCAATGGCTCTACGGTACACGCTAGCGGGATTCTTCGAGGAAGAGAGGTCCAAAGGAGACTCATTTTTGGCAGATCTTATCCAGCTTAAATTCCGAGACTCGGTAGCGAAACGATCAAGCTCTCTGTAGTAAAACCCTAAGGTAATTATCCTCTCAATTAGATCCCTGCAAAATTTAATCAAAATGTGAGTTACGGAAATTGGAAAAAAAACGACGAGGCATATTGTTTGAGATTGGTAGCGTACCGATCGCTGGGTTGGATGAAGGAGATATCGGAGGCTAGCTTGAAAGGGCGGTCGTCGGAGTTGGAGTTGTGGATGATGAGATCGCCGGTGTAGCCCAAGAGTGCGAGTAAGAGCTCGTGGAGCATTGTTGGTTTTTTGCTTTGATTTTATGGTTTATGATGTTTTGAATAATATGGACTCACTCTCACTCATTCTAGACTGAAGTGGATGGATAGAGGGAACAGGTTTTGAATTCGGTTTAGTTTGGGCTCCAAAAACTGAAATGAAATTTGCCGGCTGGAATAGCAGGTTGCCACGGTCTTGTTTTGTTTTGGTTTGGTTTTTTTTGGAGGAAAAAGAAAGTAGTGTTTATTTCTTATTGAAGCAATTTTTAGACCGAAGTAGACTGAATAAGACCGAATGTGCCGAATTAGACCAAATAGAATAGACTAAATAGGACCAAATTGGACCGAAGATGACAGAACGGACCGGATAGAACACCGAATCAGACTTTTTAATATTTATCATTTTTATTGCATTTTTATGGCCCATATTTCTAATATCTATTTCAGTATTATTCTTTGTATTTTTTATCACAAAACTAAAAAGATTAGCCCAAAAATTAAATTTCTTACTTTTCAACCCAAAAATGAAGGGAAAAAAAATTTTGAGCTAAACTTGAAAAGAAAACATATAAAAAAAATCAATTTAAGGCCCAGTTAGTCTAAAATAGATGAAAGGGGACCGAAATTGACCGAATGGACCAAATTTGACTAAAGTAGACCTAATTGGAACAAACAGAAATTGTTTAATTTTAAGAAAAAACAAATTATCTTAAAAAAATTTAGAAAAAAATTATACATTATATTACAATACAAAATAATTATTTATTCCCACATATTGCATAAGTTTGTAACTAGTTTTAATTAAAACTGAATGTGCAAGGTTATCTCATGAAAACTTAATGTATTATAAATATAATGGTAAAAAGTAAATTAGTAAATTACATTGACATATCCAAAGTATAGTGAAATTAGACTAGTTATATCCAATTTTAAGATGTGTTCCAGTCAACTCAACTGATAAAGTCTCTGATGGTTGTATAAGAGATCTAGGGTTCAATCCTTGCCTACACCAAAAACTGATTGGTGTCTTAATCTGATGATAAAAGAGCTATCATCAAGAGCGAATGCCATAGATTGAAACCCTTTCAAAAAAATAAAAATCCAATTTTAAGGAAATGAAATTCTGCCCTAAATGATCCAACGTAACAAGACAAAGTTTCAAATATATTCAAACCAATTCCTCCACCCGAAAAAGAGAGCAACAATCTTTCTTGGTAGTAGCCATTGGATTTAAACAATCTAAATATGAGACTCCATAAAGCATAAACATCACCATAGATCAACAAATGATCTCGGAGAAGAGACAGTTCCATAATGGGACTTCTCTCTTCAAGAGACGAGACCACTATGGGTATTTAACCAAATAGCTTTTACGGTACTATCTGACCAAAGAATTTTAAAATATACATGTTATTAAGTAAAATGGCCAAAGATGTAGTTTATTTTGGCATATAACAACTGTCACTTGTGTTAGCCAGACTACAATCAGTTTCACAACATACTGGGATTTCAGGTAAAAATTGAATCACTAAATTAAAGATATGACAAAAGCCTAATGTTTACCTGCAAATACACGGATTTATAAGCCTCTCAAATTCTCTCTCTTAACTTAACCCTCAATACAAGACAAAATCCACAGATATTCCTATCCAATTCTATATAAAGATCTCTTCCTTCTCTTTATTTCTCCCTCCTTTTTTCTATTTTTTTCTTTTGGTGTAATAGTCCCCCAAACATGGAAAACTGGGAACCTGTTTAGATTAGAAAGAAATAAATACGGGAGCAAAATTCTGACGAACAAGAGTGTCTCAGTTGACTTTTTTGGTTTTGCCCTCTGCCTTCTTCATCTTTTTTCTCGGTATGCTGCCATCACTTCTACCCTTCTTCATCTTCTGTTTCTGTCCACTCCATTTGTGATCCTCCTTATTTTCGTGAGGATTCACTTCCTTGAACTCAATTGGTTTAATAATCACACCAGGTTTCTTCACCACCTGTACATAATTGTTCAAAGTAGAGAAATGAGAAATACAGGCAAATGAAAAAATAATTGTACAAATCAGCCAATTCAAGGGAAGGGGGGGAATAGAAAAAGATTTATGTAGAAGGGCAGAAGTTCTTCATTGGAAATAACTATTTCTTATCTGGTAGTTCATTTAATATCTTCATGTGCGCAAAAAGAGAATAATATGTAAAATTGTATTGAAATACTTACTGCAGGTCGATTAAGAGCACCAACTGCAGTTGCTGGGTTGAATTCAGGTCCAATGGGCATGCGGATGCTCTGCTCAAAAACTTCCTTAGATGTGAAAGGGTAAGGCAATGTTTTTGTAAGGAGTTTCTCAGCCTGCCAAATCAAAATTCAAAAAAGAAAAAAAAAAAAGAACCAATCAAAAAAATGAACACTCATTTGATCAGCAGAGAAAGGCATAGTAAAGCAGATTCTTTATATGATTAGCTGAATAACAGAATTCGAGTCACTAGAAGGTTAACAAGAAAATTTTTTTACCTCAATACACCACATAACCCCAAAGGATTGCCTGAAGCACTAAGCCATATATCTACCTAAATATGAAGAATATAACTCATTCTTTGATCTTCAATGTTAATCCATTAATAATTACCACCAGAAACATGTACACCCTTAGATGTCATAGAAATTATCGTTCTAAGTGACCACTCTAAAACTAGTGAATCTCAACGGCTGGTGACTTGCTTAATTTTAGATGGTAACTCAAATTGACTGATAAATCATAAATCTGTAGTTGCATTTAGAAATCATATCAAATTTCAGTATAGCTATCTGAGATGCATTTAAGACCACAAACCTTTTTATCTAACTTCTCAGAGATAATAACATGTTTGAGATGTGCATCCTTTCTCTTCTTAAGAGCTTCTTCTCTCTTCCTCTTGGCATTCTCATGTTCTTTCAGCATCCAAGAAGGTAAGCCTTTCTTTTTCTGTACACGAGTCCATTGGCCCCAGCCAGGAAGTAAGACTGGCTTTTCGGGTTCAGGATTTTCCTCATTCAGAATCTCCTGTTTATCATTCTCAAAATCTTCCTCCACATCATCCCCAGCAAAAGCTTGGCGAATCAGCTCTGTCTGGGAAGGGAGTTCATAAGTCGGTTTAGGATCCAATGAAATAATCCCATCCACCATTTGTCCTTCACTTTCTGTATCACTGTTTTCACCCACTTCCTTCACAGGCTCCTAGAACCAAATAAAAAAGTAAGAGAGGCAACCAGTGTATTAAATAGTAGTTCAAATATTTTAAGAAAACGCAAATAGATCATACCTGTAAATCTTGATTATATTCAGGTTCAACAGCCACCGGGGACTTTTTGCTATTGGCATCCACTTTGTTTCTGCTTTCCATCTGCTCGTTGTTTGCATAGTCATCAGTAAGACACCCCCCAAAGAAAGAAAATCCTTAATTCTTAAAAAATAAAAGATTTATGGCAAAAATAACCTTTCTCCATTTGTCTGATGCAAAAATAGCAACGTCATATGTTGTCTTGGGACCTGGATCTCTAACAATATCATCAAAGCTCTGCAAATTTTCACATTTATGGATCAAGAAACATACAAGAAAACAGGAGGATTGCTCAAAGAAGTCAAGTTACCTTAAAAACAGAATCCTGACGAAACTCATTAGGTAAAACAGAATCAACATGAACATCCTTCTGCATATCACTACTTCCGTCTTTCTCCATATCAAAAATATTTTCTTTGGCCTCCAAGTTATCATCACTATCACTATTAGCATAGAAATTATCCGTTTTAATCACATCTCTTGATTCTGGAGCACGTATTTTAGCTGCACCAAATACCCTTCTACCACTTGAAGCCTTTATTTTTGAATTTTCTGCCCGACTTGGATCGTCCAGCTGCTTCATTGACACTTCATACTCTTGAAGAGCAAGTTTAGCTTCTTCTTCAGCTGCCTCCTTTCTTTTCTTTAGTCCACGCTCCTACCCAAGAGCAAATTAAAGAGAAATTATAAAGATGTATATATTAAAAGATAGAACAAATCAACAACTTATATTTTAAGGTCCAAAGCAATGAAGCAGAAACAGGAAGAAATATAAAGTTACATTCTTCTCTGTGAATTTGGTGCTTTTCATTTGCCCCTGCCCTTTTTAAACATGAAATATAGCTAGCAGAGTAATGATTCTTCTTCTTTTTCTTTTCTGTTCTTTACTTTTCTTTTTGGATAAGTTTTGACCCCAAGGGGAGGAAAAGGGAGAGATTCAAACTAGTGACCTACGCTTCATAAGTCATGGTCCCCAACCAACCCCTAGAAATTAGCTAGAAAGAGTGCTGCTAGAATAAAATCCACTTTTCTAAAAAATTTCTGGCATCAAGGGGTAGGATTTGAACCAGTGGTTTTAGTCCATTGAAGCTAATACCACCAGTGGAAGAATACAGTACAACTTCTTAAGAAAACTAACAAGAGAACACCAAATATTACCATGAAAGGTAAAGAAAAAATTCCTGAATCAGGCACTTCATCTTCTTCTTCTAATATTTTGAGGGTCTTCTCTGTTGCTTTTCCCAATAACTTGGATGCCCTACCCTCTTTTAAAACAGAAGAATCTTCATCTACATCATCCTCATCACTGGTGTCATCACTGCTGCTGCTGCTGCTACCGTCTTTCATAGAGTTCATTTTTCTAGTCAAAAGAGCATGCTGTTGGAGCTGTTCAGTTATAGCAGCTCGAGTACCTTCATCTTGGACTTGCAAACCACGCTGTAGAATGCGTGTTGCCCATTTGGAGGTGTTTTTGTGTTTCAGTGTCATGCGTTCCTGTATCAATTCAAAAGTAGAAACGAATCAGCAACAAACACTTGAACCTGGAGTGTTATATATTCTCTCTAAATTATAGTTACCTCTGCCCGTTTGAACTCTTGCTTCATTGCCTGCTCTTTAGCAGCTTCTGGATCCATTTCAATCAGTGCAGCTGCTGTTTTCAATCTGTCTTTCTTCAACAAACGATGGTATGTTTTGGATTTGATCTTTTTTATGTGTTTTGCTTTCATTTCATGACGGAAAAGAAGGCTGCGCATTTTAGCAATACGATTATGGCGCTCCTTTTCATCTTCCACAGATACCTGCCAAGCAAGGTTGACCATTGAAAATATAACAAACATCACAAAACCTGTAATTCAAGAGATCTTGCAAAAATTCAGGAGTATCAAAGTTCTAAATGACATTCATAGTTAATTCACAGTTGTCTAGATCACTTTAAAGTGGCTACGGATTGCTTATCCTTCAATTTTACAACACTTTTCCATTTTATAATATCCTCCCTGTTTCTTTTTAGAGATGGGATATTTTTAAGACTGATTCTAGTCTTCCATAAGAATCAACCTTTCCCTGTAAAACATCTATTTCCAACAATGTTATAAATGAACTCTTCAATCAAAGTTTACACACGCTCCTTTTTAGTCTTAAACCTATGACCTTACCTTCCATCGAGAAAGGTGAAAGTGCCATTCAAGCTAGAGCTCATTGGCTTTAGCTTTTCTTTCTTTCTAGACACTTTTGTTTTTTATTTGATTTAAATGCAGATATTTTTAGAGACAGTTAGTTTACTCCATGTGGAAAATCCAACTATTACACTAAAGCGTAAAACAAAACATTTAAATGTTATATCATCTTATTTAACATCCACATGTGCTTGTGATCTTCCACATGCCCATGCCCATTCACACAGGTGACAAGATACTTGTCATACTGAATCCACTCTGAATGGGATAACCAAATCCATTGAAAAGATTCAACAAAATATGCAACCCCAACAATTGCAATGATACCCTAGGTTGTAATTGCTCAGGCAATCAGTAACTTTTACTAAACAGCACCATGAAAACAAGCACATTTTTAAAAAGTAAGGAAAGGAGAGGACAATGTTAACCAGATATTATATATGATAGGACACCAAATTCAATGTGCAAAGTATATATACAACTTCCATACCTGGTTTAATTCAAGAAGCCTGGAACCATCTTTTTTGTGAGCTTCCATAACATCATCATCATAAACTAAAGATGCCATTTTCTTCTCAAATTCAGTTCTAGGTTCAAATTCAGAAGCTATTGCTCCTACAGTTGAAAACCCCAGGTCTGTATCTTCATCAAAATATAGGGTAGGTGCCTCCCTATTTCTCTTAACTAGGGGCTCCCACTTGGCCATGTCTTTCTTTGATATTTTATATGCTGCCTGCCTCTCCATCTTCTCCCGAATTACTGTTGGAAGGGGAGCTTCAATAGCCTCAGATTTCTTCATTTGATCCATTATCTTTCTAAGTTTGCCAAACCCGGGTTTCTTTTGAAGAGTGCCTAAAAGGTCTTCCATGCTAATGTGGCCATCACCATCCAAAACATCACGAGTAGGATTATATTCGGACTCTGGATATGCCTCAGATATAACAACATTATTTTTCTTCTTCTTCCCTGTACAAATAAAGTTAAGGGAAATCAGGTCACAACATCTCAAAAAGATAGATGATTGACTTCTAATGGCCACAAGAAAAATTCCCAAATGCCCCCATCAAAGGTACATTTCATTTTAAGTAAAATACAAGCAGAATTGCTATACACACACATACACAGACGCAGACTTTCTTCTAATATAAGTTATAAATAATTTATTGGAGAAGAAAAGCAAATGTACACAGGATGTATATGCTACATTCTCTCAAGAAAATATAGACATTTATTTTTCAGTAATAGAAACTTGACAAGATGAAATACAATGCGTGACAAAAAATTATCCAAAACATTCCAACCATACTAACATTGAAAACATCAATATTTAACTTTCATTTTCTTTCATAATACAAATCCTAGAAATTTCTTTTACACACATCTTGCAGTGCAGTGTAATTTCAATTCAACAAAAGCATGCTGTTCTTTACAAGCCATAACCCTTGAAATTGCTTCAACACCAATGTAGTTATAGGTCCATATTACTTATCAAATCTATGACATTGTCAAGAAACCCAACATAACCAGTGAAAAACAACCTCAAGGCACCATGTCCTAAACATTGCCCAAGGCGCTTACCTAACCAAAGCATTGCGTCAAAATCTAATCTAGTTTGTATAGTGTGCATGTGAGTGGCCCTGATGCAACTTTTTAACAATGTTACACCACTCAATAACTTTGCAGTAGATCAATATTTTGACACACACACACACTGTTGAATCACATGACCTCCACATATCCATCATTCTCTTTCCAAATATCAGCACAATTGGAGATTAAGAACTTCTTCTCTTAAAAAGATATATTTAGATCTTACATTTAGAGTAAGGCATGAGGTTCAGATGGGATAACAAAAGATACAATTGACACGAATTCTGACATCCATTATAAGCAGGATGGGAACATCAAATCCAACAGTAGGCTTGGAAAAAAAAATCCAATAAAAATTTATTGAATGATGTAATTTTACATAGAGTTACAACAAGCATAACTTGAACCTCCACCCCATATTTGTGTGTCTATGTGAGTGGAGAGATGAAATTAAAAGCATAATTCTCCAATTTAATTTAACAAATATAATCATACTCTATCACCATCACGTTCATTCCACACCAAAGAAGAAAACCTTATGGTTTTGTAGGACAACAACCTTGCTATTGAAACCTACAATGCAACATGTAGTTAAAGAAGCAAACCAATTTATTAATTAGAAATAATATTTTGATTCAAGGCCTGTGTTCATGAGATACAAGATTGTTACTCCTAAGATATTTAGGCCTTATTTGTTCTTCCTTTGTATTAGGAAAATAGATAATCATTCAACAAGAATGCTCCAGTTTAAAGGATTAACACAGTTTAGTGTTGTTTAAATACAATAAATAATAGTCATTTGTGTAGCGAGACATTCCCTTCTTGTACATGTTACCTCAACTGAGGTGTAAAAGGTGAGCACCTCACCAAAGACGCCTTGCCTCACCCAAGACCCAAGGCAAGTGCATAGAGAGCATTTGACTACACTATTCAAAACACTTCAAATGTTACTAATTAAGATTCTTAACACACCACCTTACCTTCAAAAGCCTCACTTGGCATTCCAGTGATTCCTTCCAACATCCTGACATGCCTTCCATCATCATCCTCTTCAATCTCATCATGGGAATCTTCAAGTTTGTTTCCTCCATTATCCATGAGGTCACCATCCTCATCCTCATCATCATCTGATGGCACATTCTCATCCTACATAAGCAAGAAAAGAGAAAAGTATACATAAATACACATGTTAACAAATGAACTGGAAAGCAGCATGATAGCTGATGCTATTCTGCAATAAGAAAACAAGACAGTGGAGACCAAGGAATACAATTTACTTGGACTAAACTTCTTCTTTGCAAGGTTACTTCTTCAATACAAGAATAAGACTGTGGGTTGAATCTAGCTAACAAATGCCGTCTTTATTAAAGATAAATTCTCCACAATGCAAGATCATAGATATACCAGCCAACCACACAAAATAATAATAATAATAATAAAGATCCCAAAAAAATTTATGCATACTGACTTCTTTTTTTATTTCTTTGTTTTACAAGGAACGCCATCAAGGTATGGGCCAGTGGGACCATCCATGAGGGGTAAAACGCCAGATGCCTACACACCCCCACTGAGCAGGCATCGAGTAAATCACAAAATGCCTCAACTAGGAGTCGAACCAGAGACTTTTGGTTTACAGTTAGTCTAGGCACTCTCCCTTACCGCTACTGACTTCCTAATACAAATCTTGTTATTTTATAGATTTTCACCTTCTTTTGTCTATTTAAATTTAGAAAAATCTGCTCTCGACTTCAATTCATCACATCATGCCCAGCGATAGGCAAATAATTCACAATTTTTTTGTGTGTGCGTGCGCACTCAAACACAACTTTACCCTAAAGGCTAAATTTGAATCACATTACCCAATCATTTCAATTCTTCCGCATACCATAGAATATCAGTCAACTTTCCCAATTAAAAGGTCAGCATAGTGAAATCTCAGCAGATTTCCTAAACCTTGCCAAAGCTCTAAATCTTGAGCTGAGTTTTCCAACTCAAAATCTACATCGTTATTCAAATCTCTTTTTAAAACTTAGAACCCAATTCCATAATCACAACTAAAGCAACACTTCTATACTAAAGCACTCAAAGACAGTTTTTTTTTTTTTTAAGCCAAAAACTATGCAGCCACAAATGCATAAACACCTTTATACCTATGCCCAAATAACAAAAATCAAATACCATGTACTATCCAACTAAGAGAACCTCAAAAGGCTCATTAATCTCAAAGAACTAGAACCTTAAACCACAAAACATTCCCAGCTAAACAAAAGCACAGAAATTCAAAAAACTCATAATAATTCAAGTTCCACAATGCAAAAAAAGAAAGAAAGCACCATAGTTTAAGAGAGAGAGAGAGAAAGAGAAAGAGAACCTCGAAATCTTCGGGAAGCTCGTATTCGAAGTTCTCCACAGGGTCGAACCGACGATTCTTCCTGGACTCTTCCTGGGGGATTTTCTCCTCGTACTCGTAAATGTCATCGGTGGGAAACTCTCCCTCATCGGAATTGATATCTTCGTCTTCGCTGTTCAACTGGGTGCTAGGGTTTAAGCGTTCGATCTCCTTGCGCAGTGAATTAGGCAAGCGAGGACCCTTCCTCACATCGTTTCTCTTGGACTTCTTCTTCTTCGTCGATAGGGTTTTAGAGCCCAAACTCTTTTGCTTCTTCATCTTGTTGTGCTTTGGTTCGTCTCTCCCTTTTCGCTTCGTCTCCACCATGGCTGAGAGAGATAGCAGAAAGAGAGAGAGAGAGAGAGAGAGGTTTTAGCTTGGACTTGGAGCGGCCTGATGCGTAACCTGCTTTACAATTTGGAGGGCAAAACCGCAAAACCTCGTGTTTTGGACCCGAATCAAATGGACCGGATTTTGGGATATAAGGATATTTGAAAATCGGATCCTACTGACGGGTGCAAGTAGATCCACGAATCTCAAACCGACAATGACTCATTCTATTTAATATATATATATATCGTAGGGGGCAAAACTGGTTTGGCCCAGCAGTTGATCACGAATGGGTTGAGTTAAGGCCTTTGGTAGATTAAAGAAATTTACAGTGATTGTATATATTCAAAAAAGCCTAAATCTTAGATACCCTTTCTCTATATGCGTGTGTTAAAAATACTTAGCATTTTTTTTTAAAAAAAAAAAGGCCTTTGGTAGAGGTTAATGGCTAGGATCAACCTTTAATACCTTTGGTAATCTCAGTTCAGTAATTTAAAGAAATAAGGTTGACAAGAATTACTTTCTCTCTCTATTACTCTTTACCAACTTTTTCCGATCCCCACTCTTAGAAGAGCTTCCTTCCTTTATATAGCTGCTTGGATTACATCACAGCCCTCCACTTGGACAGTCGCTAATCCTTACTTGGATACTTGTCCTATCATTGCCTTGTTGGTAGTGATAGAGTAGGCTGTGGGCTATAGGGGCATTGTTCAGGAGTCATTCTACTATGAACGTGGTGGGCTGAGTTGGTATAGTGCATTAAATGTGGAGGTGATGGGTGTTTTATCTAAAAACTTTCTTTTTCCCTTGCTTGCATGTCTCTACTTCCTTCCTCGGCCTTTGGGTTTGGTGGTTTGTCCTCAATCCCTCGAGGATCATCTGCCCCTTGGACTACTTAAGTGAGCCGCTCTCCTCGGTTTCTTTGACTGGGTTATCTTGACTGGACTAAGCCTGATCTGATGAATAGTTGAGCCCCATTGTCCCTTGGGTGAACTCTGCCCAATGATCCTCTCTTTTCAGGCCTCCCCCCCCCCCAACACACACACACACACACACACACACACACATATAATATAAGTTTTTCACAACTTATTTGATTTGATATAATTTATGCATAGTAAAATCAATTATAATTGTCAATCAATCTTTATGTGATATTTTTCAAATTATAATTTATCCCCTTAACAAATGAGAAAAAAAATGTTTATCAAAGCATTTTCTAATTATTTGCATTTCCCCTTTTGATCAATTAGATTAGACAATACTAATTGGATAATGATCAACCCACTTACTAGTTTGATCATAGTTGGTTTAATTCAATCCATTTTGTCTAGTTAGAATTTTTTATCCTTTTTTTTTTTAAGAGAATTTGGAGGATAGGGTTACAAATTATGATATGAGATGATATTCAATGAATTGCATGCTCTTCACTTGTGTTCAAAGGCTATTCATTTTTTGGTTTAGTATCAAAATTTCCAAGCCATCGCAATTCAAGGTTTATGCCTTGATCCAATGAGATTTATGCATTTGCCAATCAAAGATATCCACACAAGCTAAGCTATTTTGATTTTGATTTTTTGGTGTAAGGACTCATCATGCCCCTAGCTATATGGGTGATTGGCAAATGCACCAATATGCATAAATTTTGATTTGGAATGAATGAGAATTTTGACATTAAACCAAATAAAGAATTAATATAAATTAGAATGATTAATTCTTATTAAATAAATTAGGCTTAGGACTCTTTTATAATAGCTTCTTTTCTCACCACGACCACATGGATTTAATTTGGTTTGAAGATGTTGGCTTTGGTCGCATTGAAATAATAGCACTTTATTTGTCAATTAGTTTTTGTACATTAATTTTTTTTTTTCTTTTCACCATTTTACAATTGTAGGGATAAGGGGCCTAAGATATATGTTAGGCCTTAGACTTTGTTTGAGGACACTTATTGGTCCGAGGATAGATAAACAGTAATGAAGATGTAAGACTTAGAACTTCATGAGCAAGCTATGACTGAGAAGGCTCGGGAAGGTAGGCCGAGGAGGAGTATCTCCTCAGCTAAGCGAAGCAGAGGTCAGAAGGTGTGTTCTGTCATCTAGAGTGACATTCCAAGAACTTCTATCGATAAGGATGTGCATCATGAACATACAGGACAAATGAGAGCTATGAAATATATAAGAGAAAGCTGCCACCATCGCATTAAATGCTTTGCAGCTAATTCTCTGGCCGTATTAATGAGAAAATGATACTTGGACAATAGTTTTCAGCTTTACAACTACTCCTCAGAAACTTCATGGAGGTGTTGATGTGATAGGGATCAACATCAACAATCTAATCTACACGTGGAGGGCAAAGATAAAAGGAAAAAGAAAGTATAAAATAGAAGGGAGGCCCTGAGAGAAAGGGATCGAAAAATTGAGAAAGAAATATTGTAGCAATAAGAGCTGTACTTGTAATCAACTTCAAGAAAAATATATAAAAACTGATCTCCTCGAACTGTGCCAAAGACTATTTTCTTTAGAGAAAACTAGTCTATCTTTACCTTATTATCATTTGGATCCACTATAATTGCTACCCAACTTATTATAGCCTAGTTTTCCAATTCACTCTTTACGAATTCATTGTATTGGGCTCTTTAGGCCTAAATCCTTCTAACTTTTGAGCTCAAGACTCAAATTGCGCTCTTACAACTATTATTTTATTTTTCTTCTTCACTCTCACTTTTTATTTTACACCATATTATTTTCATCTTTAACTTTACCATAACTCTCAACCCTCTATCATTTTATTGTAAACTATGATACTAAAATGATAATGCAAAATATTGACCTAAATAATGAATGGGTCCAGTTCATTCCTTTTGGTCTAGTTGGAGATTTTTTTTTTTTTTTTTTTTTTTTTTTTTTTTTGGAAGGGGTGGGGGGGAATTTGGAGGGGATGGGAGGAGAGGCTTTCTACTTATGATATGAGAGAATATTCAGTGAATTGCATGCACAAATATTTGAAAAACACTACATGGTGAGTCAAATGAGTAGACTTTGTGAAGGTGCAAGTTTGATGGTTAGAAATGATTTTTTTTCTTCTAAAGTTTTGCAACAATGGGTGATACTTACATTTGTCTCCTTATCAAAATGATCAAAATGAACCGAACTGATCACTAAAAAAAAATTAAAGTGAGTTAAATGTCATATAACTAAACCACATGCCTTCATGCTTCTTCTTTTTTTGTTACTCTCTCTCTCTCTCTTCTTTATTATTATTTTTTTTATATGGAGTGAAGATGCCTTCATTACAGGAATATTAAAAGGGTGGTAATTATGATTATCCACAATTGACAAACGGTCATAATTAGTTTAACTATTACCTTTTTTAATATATAAGATTTAAATATTACCTTTATATGTATATATATATGTGGGGATCATTCGGTCGATAGGCCCATAGGATTCAGAATTGGTTGAGGATTGTTGGGCCAGTGGCCCATCCGAGGTCGTGCACCCGTCCGAGGACGCCATCCTCCTCGGCAGTATGCGTCCGAGGACGATCGCGTCCGAAGACGATCAGGACGTGGTATCACCACGATCAGACCTCAGAAGTAGGTCATCTCAAGGGGTAGAGTAGCCGACTAAAGATGAAAGAGATAAGGCCAACAAATATCTAAAACTATAGCTGCCTCCGCATTAATGACCTCTCAACCAACTCTCTGGCCGCATTAATGTGGAGGTGATACCTGAGCAGCAGGAAAGCAGCCTTACAGCTGCCCATAGGAAGTTCCAGGAGGCGCCAGATGGGACAGAAAGAAATCCCCCGGGCACAATCTACACGTGTTCGGTGAAGATGGATCGCGCAGGGGAGTATATAAACTAAAAGAGGAACATGGAGAAGGGGATCGAGAAAAAGAAAGAGAACACACATAAAACTAAAGAGAAAGAAGGAAGAAGAGAGGGAGAGAGAGTAACACTAGGGATTTAAGAAAAGACGTTGATTATACCAACAAAAGAGAAGGAAAACATGGTATGGGCTTGAAAGAAAATTTTGGAGGTAGATACCACCGTTAATCTAGCTCTTTACACCCACGCTCTACAAATCATATTGTCTGGGCCTTTTACGTACGAACCCAATACTGTTTAGGTTCGTCACCAAATCGTGTCCTTACAATATATATATATTAAAAATGAACACATATATGCTTGGCCAACATAAGCCAATGAACACTATTTTTTGTTCACTTCCACCTGTCACAAGAGTGAATAATGAATGAGAATATCATAATTTAAAATCCATTAAATATGCTTATAACTTACTAATTAATAAAAAAATAAATGGAAGAGACCTCATAGATGATATATGTATGAGCTAAAATCCGAGGATCCTAAGTGGATTGGGCCAGAGTGATATCCGGGACAATTAATTTGAAGAGATGGATTTTTAGACTAACAATTAAAACTTGAACAATAGCTCTTAAAAAGAATTGATCACAATAGATATGATGAAACAAATCTCATGGGAGTTAAATAAGACTGGATTATATTTTTTCTTCCTCGTTGATGAGGGTTTACACTTATGCAAAGACAAGGTTCAACAATTTTTTGTGTTCTTGTTACTCTCTCCTTTCTTTTTCTTAATCTCCAGATCAAATCCTTGTACACAGGGGATCTCTTCCTATATATAGCCTCCATGCTCCAATCCTGCCCTCCACTTGGATGGTAGATGATTCTTCTCCATGATACTTGTCCCATCCTTCTCCTCCTCTTATTTCGAGGTGGTGCTGAGCAGGTAACAGGCTATGGTGGTATTGTTTAGGTGTCATTTGGCCATTAATGCGGTATGCGTAGTTGATACCGTGTATTTAATGTGGAGATGATGGTATCTCTGCGAGGAAATTTCCTCCAAGACCTATCCAGGTCTATTACTATTACCTTTTTCGAACCGATATGTTTGGGCTTAACCCGTGAATTTTGTAGCTTCCTCGGACTAGTCACTTCCTCGAATGGCCTTTTTCCTTGGTTCATGTGGGCCTACATAGCTTGCTCATATCTATAGTTGGGCCCAATTAGAGCCCACCTAAAGCCCAATTTGCCATTTGTCCCTTTGGTCCCCACAATATAAAATAGCGTTTGGTTATAAGAATTTAATATCCTTTTTGACATCCATTGTGATATTATAATTTATATATATGTTTTTTGTGGTTTGAACTCTATCTTCTCCTCCTCCACTATTTACCTATCTTAAATAAATAAAAAAAAAAATATATATATATATATATATCCAAGGAACATAATTTGCTCCAAATATTGCCTCCATATCACTTGTTAAATAGCAAAATAATGATGACAGTGCTGGAATTATCGGCTTATCTTTGTGTGTGCTCATCTATTTATCATATTGCATTCATGTTAAATGTCCTGTACATGTTGCTATTCATAACTCCTTGAATGGGGCTTTTAATTTGCTCTGTTAAATTATATATGATGACCAATTGTAAGTAATTCAGACCAATATAATGTAAAGGAGCCTAAATAGTTAAAAACTGAGAGAAAGAGAGAGAGAGAGCATAAGGTTTTTGGTTTACTTTAGTCGCTACCAATTGTCTTATAACATTATCAACTGCACCACACTTTTGGTGAAAGGTCAAAATTTACCTGAAAAAGATACGATCATGGTCAGTGGTCACCAAGCTATTTCATGTAACTGTACAATGAGAGAGCTAGCCAAATAAAAATAACACCTCTCTCTCTCTCTCTCTCTCTCGTTTACGTGCTTTATACATGGTTAAAGACCTACATGTGCATAGAATTGGCCTCAAAAGAAGTTGTCAATTTAAAGCAAACACAGAAGGTAGAAAAGCAAAAATTGAGTGATAGCATTACCTGTTCACGCAGTTGGGACTTGGTTGGTAGCTAGGTTGAAGAGACAAGGGTGAGGAACCCATGTTGGAGAAGGGGAGCACGTGCAAAGAGTTAACTGGCATCTGAGAGAGCCAAGTGCATTGCACGTGCCCTGCTTCTCCAACAAGGAGCTTCCCACCCATCAAGTCTGTACACACGTTGAAGTATGGTGGGTGTAACTTTAGTTGAAATGGATAGAGGAAGAAACACGGTATTTATAGGTGCAATGGTGAGGGAGAGAGTGAATTTAATGACCATGGTATAGGACTTAAAGAGCAATGAGTAAATTCGAAGTGTGGGTGTGGAGAGAAACATCTGTGCCGAGCCATGCCATGCCATCATGCTAGTATATCTAAAGAGACCCAAAAAGGTTGTTGTCTGCCTTATTTCCAAAAAAGCCAGCAACCCTTTGCTCCTCTTTAAGGATTCAATGCAGAGAGAGACAAACACAAGCCTCTAAAACCTCTTTTCCTATCAATGCAATGCAACGCAACGCAATGCAATGCTAGCCATTGGATCAAGAATCTCTTAGGCCAATGATGTTGGGAGTTGGGACCCACCAACATGTGGGGCATGGGCCTACATGCTCCTCTCTCTTCCTAGATCAAAACTATTGGGGGTGGGGCCAATTTGTAAGTTGAATCGGTGAACACCTTTTACTTTTTGGAAAGAATTGGATGGTGCAAGCAGAGGAGAAGAATAATGTATGAGTGCACGTAGGCTTTGCGTGTTGGGCGCAAAGTTTTTGAGTGGGGTATGTCATATGTGTGTGTGTGAGAGTCTGAGTGTGAGTTTTTGAGAAAGGCTGGGAGGCTCCCTAGGCAGATATGATTCTCTAGATGCAGTAGGCCTCAGCTTTTCCCCCTAAAAATTTGTGCTGGTTTCACTGGATGGGACTCCAAGAATTTCAAAGCTCCTGCTGATATATTTACAAGTTAATATTATGTCCACATTAAGCAAACTGAGTAAAGCTTTGAACATGGAAGACATCATGCATTTTCACCACCAAAAGAATTGAAGCATGCATATGTGAAGTTAATTCCTCACCACACACACTATTATGTTGTGTGTGGCCACCTCTTCTTTTTTTTTTTTTTTTTTTAATAGATAAGCAAGAAATTTCATTAAGCATCAAACAATAACAGTACAGTACAACAACTCAAACAACAACTTTCAACTTAGTAAATCACCTACAACCAGATTACTGAATTATTTTGGGGTTTTATGTGTTATTTTCGAGCTACTTTGAGAGATTTGATTGGTCCTAGGTTCGAATCCTACTCGGAGAGATTTGATTTAATTTTAATTAATGAATTCAGAAGAAAAGGTTCACCATATTCTACTATTGAATAAAAATTTGGATAAATATTATGTCTCACTTGAATTGCACCATCTATCCTCACGAGGAA
Organism: Quercus lobata; assembly: GCF_001633185.2. Lineage (NCBI taxonomy): Eukaryota > Viridiplantae > Streptophyta > Magnoliopsida > Fagales > Fagaceae > Quercus > Quercus lobata. The sequence goes on along the minus strand of NC_044915.1, from coordinate 28,367,961 downwards.
ATAAGAAATGAATCCTCAGTACACCCGACCTGTTATAGATGTCATGCTAGCATCATTGTCCTACAACACTTTTTTATGCATATGAACTCCAAATTTTAGCTTCAAATGCATACTTCATTTTACTAGTCAAGGCATGCGATCTTGGTTTTTTCTTTGGGTACTGGCTTTTTTGGTGTGGTTGATCAAGCATGATTCAAGCCACTAAATTATAGTGTAATTTAGTATTATAATTGTTCACTCCTTGCCACTTTTAATCCCATAAATTTGTGTTTGTCTTTGTAAAACTTACATGAAAGTTGGATTTAATAGAATAACCCAATATATCAATGAATTTATAGCCTAATAATAGTGCTTCTCCTCTTGCAATGGAGGCCTGAAATTTGATTCAATAAAGAGAGGTCTGAGGTTTGATTCATTACAGATACAGATTTTGTGAGATAAGATTTTGTGAGGTTTTATGAGACAAGAAAATTAATGGTGTATCTGTTGTCTATTATAAAAAGTGAAATACATTAAATATCCACTCGATATTATATGAGAAATTGCAGTCTTGATCAGAAGGACAATGTGGATTGCAAAAACCCATCATTACAGCCTACTGCAATCTTCATTGCTAAAGAAGATATTTACGTCAAGATTAAAAAGAAGACAGACATTGTCTGCGTGCTTAGCTCTGTTGTTTATCTGAAGAGACATAATATAAATGCAGCAAAGCAACAACAATGTGGACGCATTCCTTCATGGCTGATGCATTAAAATGTCGGTGAGGTTTATTACATTCACAGTGCTTTTTTATGATGAATAGAAACTGTTCCACTCTTGAATCACTATATATTGTCTTGTGGAAGAAGAACATAGATTCAGGTTGAGGTCATCATCAAATCTAGGGACTTTAATATTGGCGTGTACATGAACTGGTGCAGTAAATGCTTTATTTGGTCATACACTCTTATGTATTCAAAGGGCTTTTGAAACTCAATCATGCCTCCAAGAAATTAAATTCTACCATACTTGATGCATATGTTTGACTTTGCCTCAAGACTGAGGAACAGCAACAAAACAAAAGGTACTTGAATGTGCATTAATATTGGGAGTGGAAATATTTTAGTTCTTTTCTTGGACCTACTACTATCCAATCAAATCTAATGCATCCGAGTACCGTACTTGCTATATTTTATCACAAGTTATATACTTCTTGCTATATTTTATAAGCGGTGATAATTACATACAGTATACGAAACACACAACTGAAATCATATTAACACAATTTTAGTTAAAATTTTCTGAGTGTACAGTTATAATTAGCATTATATGACATCAATGTTAGCAAGTTGGTAATGGTAGGTTAAGGGCAGAATTATAGACTAAAATAGTTACCCTTCCCCTTGGAGAGGATTAAAGAGGAGCAACGCCCTCTAATGTATCATAGCTTTCTAATTACATTGTCTTTTTGGTATATAATTTAGTATATAAATTGAAAACTGTGTTTGAGAAAGCTTATTTTTAATAGCGAGATCCTTTATAAATTATAGTAAGTTACTCACTGAAAAAAGCACTGCTCGAAAAATTATGCCTGAGAAAGCTAGGCTAAATAAGCCTAAACAAACACATATGATTTAAGTCCTCTTCTTTAAATGCCTCTGTTTCTTTAAGAACTGACATGACTGGATTGTAGGCAACTGGTTAAGAAGATGGTACTGCAACCGGGTCATTGAAATTTTGAAATGGCCAAATTCAAAATGACAGAAAACCAATTTCTTATGCTTGACTGCTCATAATTCATTTAAAATCTTTTAAAGAAGATATGATAACCCATGAATTAAGCTGAAAATCACATCTGTAAGAGACATATTTACAACTCATTTTCATATCATATTACATTCAAGCGCTAGGTATGGCACATTCTTTTTGTTCACATTGGCAACCCCACCCCCTAGAAAGACGAAGAAAAGAAGCCCCCCTTTCCCAGCTAGCAAATCTGCAAAATGGAATCACCTTCCGATACCAGTCATAACTTGAAATTGAAATTCACTTGAATGATATAGCGCATTCTAATCTGATCGACATTGTAAACTATGTATTCGTTGTATAATAAATCACCCTGCAAGAAGCATTTTAATTTTAGAAGACATACACTAAGCTATGTACCCTCATAATTAAGTGCCCTGCACAAATATTGAACAAAAGGTAAAACAATCCCAACCAAAAAAAAAGGAGGAACAAAACACACAACAGTTTCTAAATTTTACTGCCAAAATTTTCTAACTCATGATGCATTATACCTTATGGTCCATATGTTTAGCTCTTCCGAGGGGAACAACAACACCATCCTCAAGTGTTTGAGCTTCTGAGAGATCTGGTGCAGTACCTCCAACACCTTTTGTACTGCAACAAAACATCAGATTTTAATCCACATCGACTTTAAAAGTCTTCAATATGATAAATAGTCTTGACATTACTGGTAATTCCATGCAATAACATGAGCGCATTTTCATACTTCAACCATTGAATTTGGCAATTCCACTTTTTCAAAGCAAGGCAGATGGAATGATTCAGGTGTCAATAAAAATAATTAAAAAAAAAAAAGAAAAAAGAAAAAAAAAAGACAAACCTACCTTAGCTTCCCCTCTGGCAACTTATCAGCATCATATTTTGCACTTAGAAGCTCAGCCATGTCACCCAGAGCTACCTGAAAAGTAAATGGTTAAAGTCTTATAACAGCAGTTATCAAGGAGGAGTGGAGGACTGCACAAATTTTATGGGTCTAAAAGAAAATAAGAAAAAATAGCGTTACTTCCAGAAGACTAATCTGGGTAGAATAGACCAACTCAGCCAGAAATAAGATACATTCGAGTGGGAACACATACAGATTACTGATATATAAGTCCAAACTCCTGTTAGAATGTTGGGCTTCAATGTAGAACAGAAAAAGGGTAAATATTCATATAGTTGTCCAGCAAGACCCATCTGTTCGTGAGTGGTAATCTAGTGCATACATCTTACCATTAATGAAATGTAAGACATTTTTGTATACAGTCAGTGATATGAATGTGTTCCACCCCAAAAGAATGTCTTTTCATATAACAATAATGTTTTTACAGAATAAAGAACAACCTCACACAAAAGCAGCACACCAGCCTTGGAACCATGAGAAGCATAGCAATAATTTGCACTTTTGGAGAACATGTCAGCAAAGTAAACACCCTTCCCAAACATGTAACCTGTTACAGGTGCTTCAGGTGGAGCTATGCGCAAACCTGATAGAATACAAGTTAGGCTTAAATATTTTTAAGTTATTGATGGAAATTTTCAGATCACATGATGTGAAAACACACACACACACACATTTATTAGTACTTATGAATCTTGAGAGGAAAATAATGACCTTGGGATAAAATGCCAGTCCAATTTGTCAGCCGAGAACCATGCCATAAGAGCATTCTATTCTTCACACTGTTAAACTGCTTGCAGGAGTAATAGGCAGTTAAATTAGGACTTAAAACCTAACGAATTACTTATATATCAGAACCTAATGAAACAAATAAAAAATTGCTAAAAAAAATCTGCAATGATAGAAATATTTTGTAATAAAGGTCATTTATGTTCACAGAAAATGCCTCGTCACCTTTTTGAAGCGTTCAGATTCACCCTCTCTTGATACCCTGAATATTTGAACAATGTCCACAGTGTAATTTGAGTGTGTTTTTGCATGAGTGTTCTGCATATATTTTGCAACCTGAAAAGATGAGGAAACAAAAACTATGTATCAGATCTACATACCAAAGTGCCCAGCTAATAAACCAACTCATGGAGTCATAAGCTATATTTTGCATGTATTATAGTTTGGGGTCGGGGGCATTCTTTTTACTGTCCTTTGGTGTGTGTGTGTGTGTGTAAATAAGTATTACTGTTAAAACTTCTGAGGCTATTACCATAGAGAATTCCTCAGAATTAACTTCAAGAGGTGACAGTTCAGAATGAAGCCGTTGGTAATGAGAATACAAGGGGTCGCCCTACAATGATGGCAGAGGTGTAAATAAGTAGATTACAGTAGTGATAAATAAAAATATAAGCTAACTCACCATGATTAAGTAGGACCATTTACTCTGATGTCTTAAATGGAATGATAAAATAAGTCGGACCATGTGCTCTTTGCATATATTACAATGGCTTCTTATAAACATGCAAATATGACTTTCAGAAACTTTCTAGACACAGCCAGTCAATAATTAAAAAGAAGACAAGTGAATAAGTAATACCTCTGTTCCAGTGTCATCTTTCAACAGCTTTGTTGCAACCTCAATTTCAGACAGGGCCTCAACCTTCAATTAGATGCAAGAAGTTGATCAGATCAGTGTTTCTCATAATCAATAGCAACTGAATAAATTTCCAAATACAACCAAAATCTCACTGATAGGCCACAGCAGGGGGTTACATAAAAGGATACTATAGCATCTAATATCCCTGGAAATAAAATAATATAATACCAAAGTTGTCAAGAAAATAATTAAATCCCAAAGAGGGTCCTACGCCCGCCCTCCACAACCGAAACAAGAAGAAATGAAGTTAACTGTGACAATATGGATATATTGAATTAAAGAAAAAAAGGGATTACCATTTCCAACTTGTGTTTCAACTTCTGAGGAGAGTCAATTACAAATTCACCTGCCATCATTTACTCTTACATATTAAAATAGATGCCATTTTTGAGAGAAAATAGACAACCCAAACTATTATATCCCTAGTTTATTAAGTGTACAGTGGAGAAAAAAGAGAGGACTTACGCATTTTCTTAAATCCAAAGTCATGGGGAATAACAGTGTAGAATTCTCTACAAGAAACCATCGATTAAAATTGGAATCTCAAACTTCTTGAAGCTAGAATGCATGATTCAAAATCAAAACAACGTAAAAAGAAAAGTAGTGTGCTTTATAAACAAACGTCAGATGTGCTGTTTAAAATGCAAAGCTAATTTAGTCAAGCACTTGAAAAATACAGTGTAACAGCTCTCTAGCAAAGAAGGAAAAATCTTACCCACTTAATTGCTCAAGTTTTCTCCTATCAGATTGGCCAATCACATCAGCAATCCTCTTCAGGACATCATAACCCTAGACATTGTCAAAGAAAATTAGTTCATGGAGTGTTCTCAGAAAACAGTGGTACAAGAAATAAGACAAAAGGTATTGCGACATAAAACTACAGCACACAAAAGTGTAGGCAGAGGAACTATGCACAACCCATTCAAAAGCCTGGAAGCACAGACACAAAAACAGACACGGGCATGAGTACGGGTACGGCGTGAGCAATTTCTGAAAAATTATAACATGAAATGGCCAGTACAACACCGGTATGACATGGATCAGACACGGATACAACACAGGTACGACACCCTAAATGAAGTGTCCGTGCTTCCTAGTTTAAAAGTTTAGTTGATTTTAGGATAATTAATCATTGAAAATTCCTATCGAAATTTCTTCATGATATCCTTCTTAGTGTGAATCCCTCTAAGTATTCCCTAAAAGTAGCTAATCAATAAAATAGAGATTTTTCTCAAATACACATAACTAATAGTATATTCTGTTATAATTTTATCTCCAAATCAAATATAAGCAAAAGGAAACTTGCATCTAAAAAAGACTTACCTTCATAATTGTTGATTTGCTCAGCTTTCCAAGTGGCAGCTTATTAGCATTGTATCCTAAATGATTATGTACAAATCAAATCTTTGTAAAAATAATTAAAGAGAAACAATTACCATATCAATGAAATATATTTTGGTAATAGCATATCAATAAAATATTACAACTCAAAGGAAAGCATCCATCAAAACACACTTTATTTTTTAAATGAACTAAACAATTATTTGTCATGCTTTAGCATTTTTATGATCATCTGCATGATATCCTCTATAAAGTAAATGATTGATCAACTAACCAATTTCCATCATTTGCTGCTTCATCATGCTGACATTGCAGATAAGAGAGATAAATTTTGCAACACGTGCCTCAAGTTGTGTTTCCCGAGGTTGAATTCCTAAAGCAGAGTCAGGCTTTTCTTTGACCTGATAATCATTATTAAGAATTCAGTAGCAAAGAAAATATACTATGGTTCTCTCTTCTTTCTATTTTTGGTCAAACAGAAATATGGGATATGGAACAGGGATGATACATCCTTATACCTCCCACTCTAGAAAGCAGAAAGATAAAACTTCACTAAAAATGTCTTGTAGCAACCTAATGATGTTCAAAAATACATCTATCTGGAAGGTGCTTAAAAATCCCCACCCCCACAACACCTTGTGTAAATGAGACACCCATCATCACTGGTGCACAGTAAAGCCAAAAATAAAATTTGTTCCATACATGAGAAGTGAGAACAGAAATCAATAAAGTTGCCTTTCTTTTGCTTCCTTTTTTATTGCACAAGGGAGAGGGGCTGGAGTTTTCTTGTTAAATAAAAATGACATCTACTTCAAGCATTCAGCACTTTAAGGAAAAATATAAATTTAGAATCAGGAGTACTCACATCTGATTCTTTTTCCTGCTCACCATAATCCATTTCCAACCAAGTATAACTCTTTGGGTGGCAAATGAACTCTTTTCGAGTGGACCAGTGGTTCTTGGTCTTGGCAAAGAATTTCTGTTCAAACTCCTGGATTGCACTGTCACGTGATGTATAAGGACCAAATAACTTGTCTTGACCCTTTATACCTACTCTCCCCCACCTATTGTAAACCATGAATGCGCTGCCATCATCAGATTCTGCAAGTAATTTTGAAATAATATCAGTAAGAATTCAGGATACTAGATTACTAGTGCAACAAAGTAAACAAACTAAGCTTGAGTGCATTACCAAACTAGATTATATGCTCAAGCTTAGTTCATTTTCTTGTCAAGAAAGTTCATGCTTCTTCACAAGCTACTTGCTTCTTCACATGCTAATAATTAATAACTAAATTTAGTTGAAACTATTTTATTTGGGTTAATTAGATAGAATGATAAGTTGCTTTGGCACAAAATAGGAAAGGGTCTCGTTACAATTACAAATACACCCTCCTCTATTTATCCATGGATCCTTTACTCATAATGATTTTCATTTATAAAACTACAAAAATTAAATTTACCAACCTCGTAATGTTAAAAAGTATACTTACTTTGATTACAAATGGACTTTCTAAATTATCAATAAATTTCAAATAATAAGTTCCACTTCAAGGGGATCTAGGTATATGAAGTGTGGGTTTGGATACCGCTTATTTTGTTGAAAACTGAAAACAATAAAAAAAAATTTTCGATTACTGTTCACTTTTAAAATTACTGTTCATTTGCCTATTTGCACTATGAACAGTGCAAGAGGTGCTGAGCTGGAAAAAAAAAAAAAAAAAAAACCGTAAATGCAGCAAACGCAGACGTGATCCACACGGAGCCGAAGTCTAGTGTGGTGAACTGACATTTTATGTCTCATGAATTTATTTACAAACTTAAAAAAAATTCAATCTTATGTCTATATAAGTATATTTCAAATATTTATACATATAAACATATAAAATTATATATACTTTAATTGAGCATTGTACAAACAAGCTTGTTTACAAGTACATTATTACGTATGAGCTCGGCTTTTTAATAATCAAGCCTAAATTTAGGCTTTAGCTTAGCTCTTTTACTAAATAAACAAGCTAAAACCAGATAAATTGGACCTCAAATTAAAAAAAAAAAACAACCGGCATTGTTATCATAAGAAGCTTCACAGTTCACAAATTGAATTCAAATCTTTACTCAAGCCTATAACTGTTTCTGGTTGGTTGCATAGACCATGTCACACCAATTTATCAGTGCAAAAACATGTCCAGTTTTGGAGAAGAGAAGTTGGTATAGTGCATAATCAATAAATTTGAGAAACAACCAGGGATTGAATCAACTAGAACTATAAATTTTTTTTCATTCAAACATCACTATTGACACAACTTCCTACTCAACATACTTTCATGATTCGAAATGAATTAACCAAAAAATATTAGAGTAAATAAAATTTGCAGGGAATCAAGAGCTAACCAAGAGCTTGAATCACGTAAAATTTATTATTATTATCCCCAACATTTGTCTGGTTCAACATGGCATCGTATATTTCATCACCCTACATCATAAAAAGCAACATTCAGTCCAAATTCAGAAAACCAAATACCAATCAGAACACTAAAAAAAATATTGATATTGATTACGTTCTAGTGAACAAAATCTCTACTCATTCACTACATTGTGCTACAATAACTATAGGACTTGCCAGCTGCAAAACATGGTAATGGGCCTTTATGTCATCTGGAAGCCATTGATCCAGCACTGCCGCACCCTTTTTGGTTGCTGTTACAATCTTCTCCTCCTTGCTTTCACGTTCTTCTTCATCAGCTGGCACCATCAAATTTATATATTAAATAAACTCCCCAACTCAATCAGAACCAAACCGTAAAAAATAAAAAAGGTCCACTTCTTTGTTGTGAAAACAACTCAAAAGAAATGCAATGCAAAAACTGTTAGCTTCACATTCTCTTAGGCTCCATAACAATAAATTATCAATTGTCCCAATAGCTTAAGCTATTAGAACACTCCACCTCACGTGGGGCCTAGACTCCCCCTAAATGGGAGGTAGAGTAGAGACAAGGTTTAAACTTAGGACCATTGCTCTAATATTATTATAAATTATTGATTGGCCCAAAAGCTTAAGCTATCATGATATGATAAATCCTCAAAGAAGCTAAATCAAAACAAAACTTTTTGAATTCCATATACGAACTATGTTATACTACATATACGACAGTAACCAGTCGGTATTGAACTCGCAAACCCAGTTGCCTAGTTCCTCATTTCCTACATTTTCTCAGCAACCAAACACAGCACAAAGAAAGAAAGAAAAAAAGAGTAGATACCTTGAGGACAGTCCTGTAAATCGTGGTTTGAATCTTTAGAGAGTCTTTCTATGAGTTCTTTTTTAGACCCAGTTGCGGAAATGCCACGAAGAGCAGCTTGTTGACGCAATTGCTGAATGCCCATTTCTCTAAACTTCTCAACGGCCATGATTTTCTGCTGGGACCCAATTGAATCCCCATTTTCCGAGTCTCTATCTCTCTTCTTATTGGCTGACAAACCATCGTCTGCACCCGCTGATTGCTTGTTTTCTTTGCGTAGCGCTGCTCCGAGTCTTCGAACCTGTCAAAGAAAACATTCAGTTGAGACTTACAAAAGAGAGAGAGTTTTGTAAATGTGAGAGAGTGAGAGAGAGACAGAGAGACAGAGAGGGCTGGACCAGAGTGGGTTTGGTTCCGGTGGTACTGAGTCCGCGTTGGCCGAGTTGGGTTCGGAGTTCTTCTACTTTGAGCTGTTGTATTGCCATGAATTCGCACAGAGACGCAGAGCTGTATGCGTTTGAACTTTGGAGTTAGAAGTTGAAAAGCTTCGCTGAGGTGAGGGACATATAAACGAGGCTGTAACAACCTTAAACGTCGTCGCTTCAGCAAGAAGAGTGCACAGCACGATAGACTCAGCGCGGGCTTTGGACTTTTTGTTTTGAATGGCCCAAGTTGCCAAATGACATCCCAACAACTTTTAGAAGGGACATGATATATAGTAACCAAGTTGTTTAAATAATAATTTTTGTTATTTAAATAATATAACATGTATTTTCACAACATATATTTTTATCAAAGGACTTTCATCAATCAATTTACTTTGCATTTAGTCAAGGAATTCCGCCACTCAGCTTCATCCAATGATTTATATCTATTTAAAGAATCTTATCATTTTGGGTTCGTCAAAATGATTTACATCCATTTAAGAAATTTTATCATTTTGGGTTCGTCAAAATGATTTACATCCATTTAACGAATCTTATCATTTTGTGACTTACATCCAATTAAGGAATTTCATCACTTTGTGACTTACATGTAGTTAAGGAATTTTATCACTATAATTTGAATGAACGAGCTCATAGTGGGCATTGATTAATATGTTTATTGATCTGCTTCAAAAATTATAAAACATTGTCAATCGTTTACAAGCGAGTTACAGTTTCTATTGGTAATACCTTTTCAGGTGTTCAACATTCCATGGACGAGGTAACTTATTTCCGTCAAGGTCCTCCAGGTGGTAACTTCCTCGTTGTGAATAGTGGATGACTCGGTATGGGCCTTCCCATGTTGGTCCTAATTTGCCTTGAGTTGAATCTTTCGTTGTGGGTGTCACTTTTTGTAGGATGAGATCTTCAATGCTAAATCTCTTGAGTTTTACCGTCTAGTTGTAATATTCAGTCATCTTCTGTTGGTACTTTGCCATTTTTTGAGAGGCTTGATCTCTAACTTCATCCAGGTAATCTAAATTTTGCTTCAGTTAATAGTCGTTGCTGTCTTCGTTGATGAACTCCTTTCTTAGGCTAGTGGCTCCTATCTCGACAGGGATGACTGCTTCCGTGCCGTATGTGAGGTTGAACGGTGTTTCTCCTGTTGGGGTCCTTGTTGTGGTTTAATAAGCCCATAAGACGCTTGGTAACTCTTCGGGCCATGCTCCTTGCCCTCACTAGTCGAGCCTTGATGATTTTCAGCAATGTTCAATTCATCACTTCTATTTGTCCGTTGGCTTGAGGATGTCCGGGTGAGGAGAATTTATTTTTGATGCCGAGGTTTGAGCAGAAAGAACGGAATCCTTGGTTGTCGAACTGATGACCGTTGTCCGAGATGATCGTCCTGAATATCCCAAATCTACATACGATGTTTTTCCATACAAAGTTCTAGATTTCTGCTTTTGTTATCGTGGAGAGCGCCTTTGCTTCCACCCATTTCGTGAAGTAATCAATTGCGACGAGCAGGAACTTTACTTGTTTCTTACCCTGTGGCAAAGGTCCCATGATATCAATTTCCTATTGGGCAAAAGGCCACGGTGAGGTGATAGCTGTCATCTTTTCTCCTGGCAATCGTTGGACATTCCTATATCTTTGGCAGCGATCACACTTTTTTTCAAACTCTGCTGCTTCTTTCTACATCGTGGGCCAAAAATAGCCCGCCCTCATGATTTTTCCTACTAAGGACCTTGCGCCCATATGATCCCTACAAATACCCTTATGGACTTCTTCTAGAATGTACTTAGCTTCTTCCACTTCAACACACCTCAAGTAGGGTTGTGAGAATCCCTTTTTGTAAAGTTTTTCATTCAGCATAGTAAATCTAGTAGCTCATTTTCTGATCTTCCTGGCTTCGTTTGGATTAGATGGCAATCATTCGTCTCTAAGGTAGGACATAATTGGGCTCGTCTAGCCAGCACGATTCTGTATTGGAAAAGTCTGAAATTCTTCTATACTGGGGGACTTTTGCACCTCCAATTTCAGATCAGTCAAGCTCGTCTTGCTTTCTGATGACGCATATCTAGTCACTTCGTCAGCTGCTGAATTCTGATCTCGTGGGACTTGAGTAAAACTTACCCAATCGAATTCATTAATTAGTTGGTTTGTTAACTTCAGGTATCTCTACATCCTTTTTTATTTTGCCTCGAATTCTCCATTGACTTGCCCTATGACGAGCTTTGAATCACTTTTAGCAACGCAATCTTAGCTCCAAGGGCCTTCACGACCTTTAGCCCTGTCAATATGGCCTCGTACTCAACCTCATTATTGGTTACAGGGAATTGGAGCTAGACTCCATACTTCAAAGTGTCTCCCTCAGGTGTAATAATGACAACGCCTGCCCCTTCCCTTTTTTTTGTCAACGATCTGTTTGTATGTATCGTCTATCAGTGCCTAGGCTTTTATAGCCATCTTGGGCTTGTATTCGATGTCGAATTGACTGAGCTCAATGGCCCACTGCACCATTTGTCTTGTGGCTTCAGGTTTATTCATCACCTTCTTGATGAGTTGGTCCATCATCATTATGATAGGGTTCGCTTGAAAGTATGGACGAAGCTTCTGGGAGGCAATAACAAGGGCAAATGTGATCTTCTACATGCAAGGGTATTTGGCTTTAGCCCCTTGGAAAGCCTAGCTAATATAATACACCGGGTGTTGTACTCTTTGCTCTTTCTTGATAAATGTCGCTCTCACAGCAGTTGTAGATACTGCCAAGTATAGGAATAGGTCCTCGCCTTCCTTTGATAGGCTCAGGAGTGAAGGGTTGCTCAAGTAGCGCTTCAGTTCTTGGAATGTTGCTTCACATTTGTTCGTTCAAAAGAAAACCCGTTTCAAGATTTTGAAGAAAGGAAGGCACTTATCTGTGGCTCTGGAGACGAACCTATTGGGTGTCGCGATCTCCCCGTGAGTGATTGTACCTCCTTCACTATCTTTGGTGATGACATCTCGAGGATGGCCTTCACTTTCTCTGGATTGGCTTCTATCCCTCTTTGTGATACCATGAAGCCGAGGAATTTTCCCGATGATACTCCGAATGCGCATTTGGTTGGGTTTAACTTTATATTGTCTTCTTTTAGTGTATCGAAGGTCTCTTTAAGGTCGTCTAGATGACCTTCTTCTTCCCTACTTTTGACGAGCATATCGTTTATATGCACTTCTACATTTCTTCCAATTTGTTTGTTGAACATTTGGTTCACCAATTTCTGATATGCGGCCTCTATGTTCTTCAGCCCGAAGGGCATAACCCTGTAACAATAAGGTCCTTGGCAGTGACAAAAGCCGTTTTCTCCTGATCTTCTTTAGCCATTTGTATTTGGTTGTACCCCGAGAAGGCGTCCATGAAGGTGAGGAGTTTATGCCTTGCTGTTGAGTCAACGAACTGGTCGATCCTAGGCAAAGGGAAGCTATCTTTGGGGCAGGCATTGTTTAAGTCTGTGAAGTCCATGCACATTCTCCATTTCTCGTTTGTTTTTTTTACCATGATGACATTGGCCAACCACTCTGGATAGTAGACTTCCTTGATAAAACCAGCGGCAAGTAACTTGTCCACTTCGTCCATTATTGCCCTATTTTGTTTAGGGGCAAAAACTCTTCTTCTCTATTGGATTGGTTTTCTTTCGGGATTCGCCTTTAAGTGATGCTAAATGATACTTGCTGGTATGCCAGGCATATCCTTATGGCTCTATGCGAACATGTCTAGGTTGTTCTTTAAAAAGCTTATGATTTTTTCTTTCGTCAAGGGATTCAGGTTTGTCCCTACTTTGGTTGTCTTCGTCGGTTCCCCTTCCACCAACTTGATTGTTTCCAAAGCTTCCATGACCTCTGGTGTTTTCTCCTCGATCATCCATGTATGGTTTTCCTTTGAAGCCAACACTGCTTGATAGCATTCTTGAGCTAGCACCTGATCCCCCTTTATCTCTCCAACTTCTTACTCCATTGGGAACTTCACCTTTAAGTAATAGGTGGACATGGTTGCTTTCCAACTGTTGAGAGTGGGCCTCCCTATGATGACATTATAGGATGAAGGAGAGTCAACTACCAAGAAATTATGTTGGTTAGTTACCTGGAAAGGGTATGAGCCAGCTGCAACCATCAACGTCATTATCCCTCTTGGGTACACCTTGTCTCCACTGAAACTGATGAGGGGAGATTCAAATGGACGAAGTTTCTTCAAGTCTACCTTCAGTTGTTGGAATGTGGAAAGATAGATGATGTCTACTGAGCTTCTGTTATCTACCAGGACTCCTCTGGTGTTGAAACCTTTTATCATGAGCATGATAACTAAGGGGTCGTCGTATGGCTGCGTCAGCCCTTGGGCATCCTTGTCGGAAAAAACCATGTCTAAGTTCTCCTTTCTTCGTTGTTTGGGTGGGCGTATTGCGTGGATGCTGTTTACTTGTCTTTGCTTTGACTTTTTAAAGGACTTAAACGACCCTCCTGTGGTAGGCCCTTCATTGATCATCCTTATTTCTCTTATTGTGTCCCTCGGGCGATCTTGTAGACTATCCTTGTTCCTAGGTTTCTCGTATGATCTCGTTCGTGCCACTTGCTTTGCCTGATCTAGTCTGTCCTTCCTTACAAATTTTTGAAACTTTCCTTTTTAGATCAATACTTCTATCTGTTCTTTTAGATCTCTGCAATCCTCCGTGTAATGGCCGTGGTTTTTATGAAAATGGCAATACTTCTTTTTATCGCGAATGTTGGGCGAGAAGTATAGCGGCCTTGGCCATTTGAGAGCATGGTCATCCTTGTTCTGCATCAAAATCTTGTCAACTGACATAACTAAATGAGTAAATTTTACCATCCTTGAAAGCTTGTCGTCTTTCCTCTTGATAGATTCTCGGCTAGACGCAGGGGAGCTTCTTTCCCTCTTCCTACTCCTTTGCTAATCCTGGATGCCTCTTCTTTCCTTCTATAGGCTCTCGTGCTCAATTATAGCTAGTGTCTTTAGCATTCATGTATTTTTTGGCCTTCAGCAACATCTCTGCCATTGATTCAAGGGGAATTTTTGCAAAGGCAACCACAAAATCCTTCGATTTCAAACTAGCCTTGAACATAGTCAACTGCACTTTGTCTTCCGCCTCATCTACCTCCAATACTTCCTTGTTGAACCTCTTCATGTAGGATCTCAGTGACTCCTTTTCTCCTTGCTTGATTGTGAGGAGATTTTGGTGCTAACCACCAACGAAATGACGAACGAAGGAGTTGCTGAGATGCTCAAAGTCGTCAATGGACGAACAAGTGAGTTTGTCGAACCACACCCTCGCGGCCCCCTTGAGGGTGGTCGGGAATGACCTGCATAAAATTTCGTCAGGGGTTTGCTATAAACTTAAGGTCATCTTGAAGGTGGTTATGCGATCCAGAGGATCCCTCAAGCCGTTGAACGACTCGAGCTGGGGGAGACAAAACTTCGGTGGCAGGGGGCACTCCAAGACTTTAAGGGTGAATAGAGAGCCAGTTCTTTTTACCATCACATCCAGGTTCTTGTCCGTCTTCTCCTTCATCGCATTCTTGAGCTCGTCCATCTCCCTTCGCATGCTCTTCAAGAGATCATTGCTAGCTCCATCTAATGGGTCTGCCCTTCTCAATCCATCTCTCCTGTTGCTGTTTTCTTCGTCCTCATTCCTGTTGACATCGTGATTTTCCTCTTGTAGTAGCTGCACTCTCATCTCTTGATTCTGTCTAGTGAGTTCTTCTATGTTGGTCGTGAGTGCCTGGATTTTTAAGGCTAAGGCTGCTGGATCTTGAGAAGCATTGGATTCCATTTGGGCGTCATAAAGGGTAGAGCTACGTTTTCAAACTAAGGTTTGAGACGTCCCTACAAATGGCACCAAACTAATGATGCCAAAATTGTCAGTCAAGGTGATCGTCTAGACGGAGGATAGCTCATAGTCGTCAAGAAGACCTACAAGAAATATAGAGTTCAAGCAAAAAGGGTCACTAGTGTGGTGCCAACCACTGAGCCTCCGATGACAAAGTCAGATGACTAGAAAAGAATAACTAAGAGCTACCAAAGTAGAGTTTGAACTTTTTGTTTTGAATGGGCCCAAGTTGTAGAATGACATCCTTACAACTTTTAGTGGGGATGGAATATGCATATACACTGATATGAAGACTGCTAAGGTTAGCGCATAATTTTTTTGCATCTCATTGAAAGGATAAATTGTGACTAAAACGACGTCACTTTAACACTTCTTGAAAATGCATTTTGGAGATAATTAGTTTGAGGTAAAAAAAAAAAAAAAATCATGAATATTGAAATGATGCAATATGATTTGCATTAATATAAAAGCAATTTCACTAGTAAGTGTTGGCGCTGAATAAGGATGTTTAGCTAGTGAGGACAGTGATAACATAGAGAGGAAAGTTTGAGTGGAAAATGACTTGAATGTTCCTATTTGTTGAAGTGTTTGTATAATTGTATCATTTCATGAAGAGTCTCAAAAGTAGGTAGAGTTGTGTCTTAAAGGCTACAACACCTTTTTTTTTTAGTTTAAAAAAAAATGGTTAGAAGTGAGTGATCATGGTGGTTTTCTTACATCATTTTGATGAAGTATAAAAAACACCAACATTTCACTAGTAAAGAAAGAGTGTCTAATTTAATGAGTACAATAATAAAGTACATGAGGTTGTATGCTATGGTTAGACCAACTCTCATTTATTTATGGTGTGCTCAAATGAAAGTGAAGTTACTTCAACCACAATTTACCACCTCAATAGTTATGAATAAAAATTATGAAATTTTTTGTTACCTTGGCCTTTATCTTCTAAATAAGTATTATTTTTTATGCAATGAAAAATTGTGGCTAAACTTCAAGATGTTTTAGTGCTAGTTAGGTGCTTTTTTTTGTGGTTTGCTTAATTAGCTTACTTGCTTATGTACTTTATATAAAAATTATATTTGTGTCCAATTTTTTATATATTATAATTTGCTAATTAGGAAATAAGGGATTTAAACCTTTAACATTTACGTTGAAAATATCATGAAATACCAATTGAGCTAGTTACCCAACTTCCTTTTTAAGCTTTAAGCTAAAAATGTTGATGAAAATAAATTATACCAAACCAAGCTTAGGAGGTTGACCAAAGTTTTCCCACGTTCTAAGAGACAAATTTTTCGCCATTCGTCTATACATTAGGATACCGTATAATTGGTTCTCATACTTTTTTGTCAAAATCTAATGAAGTACTAGTTATATGACATCTACGTTATAACCAAAAAGAACTAATCACAAATGAGATTTCTTGTAAATCGCTGTTTATATTAGATTAAAACACACCTCACAAGAAACACTCCTTTGTACATGATCTTTACAAATCCAAATCCATACCACCACCACAAATCTATATCTATATATATATATATATATATCTAAAAACTGCAACGTAGCATTTATTGTTGATATGCTTCTGTTAAGGCACATCAATAGCTACATCATTCACTTATTTTTTATATTTTATTTTCTCTATTTAAACTTTTCTTCCACTATTCTAAAATAATAATAAAAACTTCTTCTCCTATTAGTTCACGGGAAATTCTTACCTAGTCCCGGACTACAAGGTCACCAACCTGACCTTGTAGTCCCAACCAATAAAAACAAGACACGTAATATGAAAAAGCTAACATCATTTAAATAGTACAACTTGGCAGCACACTCTTGAAATCCCCAACGTTAATTCTCAAAACAATTAAAAAAATGTCCCCAACGTTAGTCAACAGTTAACGTTAACGTTATTAAAAGAATAAAATATGCAAAAGGGAGCCAGCCAGCTGTATTCCAATTGAAACTTAGGACAAGGAGAACCTTTTAGGGTTCTCACTCTTGTGAACAAAAGCCACAAGGTCTTCCTCAGTGCCGACAAAAACCAAGTGCACTGTGTGACTGCAAACAAATGTTACTGTGTGTGATTTTTAGTGAAATCAAGTGAAAAGTTCTAGTGTAAAGAGATAAAATCCTGTTCACATAAGCATGGAAGAGCCCAATTTTCAAAGTAATGGAGGTATAATTTATTATGTCTTCTTGTGTTTTGTTTCGTTTTTTAAAGAATGTATTATGATTTGTTGTGATATGTTAGATCCTAAATAAACATATAGAAATGTAATTAGGTATGAATTTAATGCTTTTTTTTGTGAAAAATTTAATGCTTTGTTGTGATATGTTTGCTCCCAAATAAAATATATAAAAATGTATTGAGGTATGAATTTAATGTTTTTTTTTGGTGAAAAATTTAATGCTTTGTTGTGATATGTTTGTTCCCAAATAAAATATATTGAGGTATGAATTAAATACTTTGTTGTGATAAGTTTGCTCCCAAATAAAATATGTGTAGTGATGTATGTTTTTTTTTTTTGTTATTATATTCTGAATTTACATGTGTGTATATATATATATATATATATATGACAGGAATAAATAATATATTCATCTTTATATTGGTAACTATGTCTAATTTCTAATTATATTTGTGCCTAGAAGTGGGGAAGCTTTGTAATCAAGCATACCATAGGCCTTTAAGTACACATAAAAAATTGCACACATAAGATAATTATTGTATTGTAAATTCCTTAATATTTTATTTCTAACATTTATATTTTTCATAGAAATTATTGTAGTTATTTGCAATTAAAGTGATATTGAAGGAATTGAAGATTGTTTATTTGTTGAACGACTAGAAAATAGTGATGACAATTTGTTGGATAAGGTGACAAATACTGAAAATGAAGCATACAATTTATACAACAATTATGCATTACGAACATGTTTTAGTATAGGAAAGGAAAGCCTAGATATTTTAATGGGACAAAGAACATAAGGCAACGTGAATTTCTATGTTCTAAGGAGGGGTTAAAAGTAGATGAAGATCCTTGTGAAGAGAAAAATTGGAAGAAACTAGAGACTAGAACTGGCTGTAAAGCATTTATTCGTTTCACAGTTAAAAATGATGCATGGAGGGTTACTGCATTTAATCCAGAGCATAATCATGAACTTGCACTACCATCAGAGAGACATTTGTTAAGATCGAGTTGTCGTATTTCAAAACCTAAGGTAGGTTTAATTGATTCCATGGTGAATGCTGGTATAAGTACAAAGAATACTTATTTGTATTTAACAGAAGAAGTTGGAGGGAGTGAGAATGTGGGCTTCACTGAAAAAGATTGTTATAATCATGTGAACACAAAAAAGATGCCTACGATTAGTGCTGGAGATGCTCAAAACCCATTGAATCATTTTAAGAAAAGGCAGATAGAAGATCCCATGTTTTTTTACACGATTCAAGTAGATCAAGAAAATCGCATGACGAATTTTTTTTGGAGAGATGGGAGATCAAGGGTTGATTATGATTGTTTTGCAGATGTTGTGGTATTTGACATTACTTACCGCACCAATAGATATAATTTGATTTGTGCTCCATTTGTAGGTGTTAATCACCATTGGCAGAATGTAATATTTGGGTGTGCATTTCTTTTGGATGAAACTACTGCTTCTTTCAAATGGTTGTTCAAGTCATTCTTAGACTCAATGGGGAATCGATCTCCAATAACAATTTTTACTGACCAAGATCAAGCCATGTCAAATGCTATTGAGGAAGTGTTTTCGAACACACATCATTGACTATGTTTGTGGCATACTTCAAAAAATGCACCTTCCTACTTTGGAGAGTTAAATTCTAATTCAGAGTTTCAGTCCTTGTGGAACAAGTGTCAAAAATATTGTGATTCAGAATTGGAATTTCAAAACACATGGGATAAAATGATGCATAAGTTTAATCTTGAAGATCATCACTGGCTTAATATGATGTACAAAATTCGACATAAATGGAGTACTGCATTCACTAAGGATAGCTTCACAGCTGAATTTAAAGCTTTCTCGAGGAGTGAAAGCACAAACCATGTTTTGAATAATATAGCAGATACAATAATAAGCCTCACTAACTTTGTAATTAAATATGAAAGTGTGTTGGCAGGTATGCGTTCTTCAGAGTTTAATGAAGATTTTCGATGCAAGCAAGGCGCCCCGCAAAGAGCAGTTAAGAAGAGTGGTATTTTGGGTCATGCAGCTCAAGTTTACACATGTAAGATATTTAGATTATTTGAATATGAATTCCTTAATAGTCTTGCAATAGAGTGGAAGCAAGTTGATTGTCAAGATACAATTGATGTCTTTGAGGTGAAAGAAGAAGATAGTGAAAGAGTACACATTGTCCATTTTGATCATTTCAATAGCAACATTTCTTGTTCTTGCAAGAAATTTGAGTCATTGGGAATTCTTTGTTGTCATGCGTTGCGGGTCTTCAATTTAAAAAATTTGACTAAAATTCCAAGCCAATACATTTTGAAATGTTGGACAAAGGAGGCTAAGCAAGGGATGATGGCTTATGAACAAGACAATCATTCAAGTGGCAATGCTAAAGAGGCCGAGATAGTGTGGCGTAATAGCATGTTACGTATAGCTAATACAATTATATCCAAAAGCCAAGAGGATGATAGCCTTAAAAGCATTTGTCAAAAGATACTATTGGGACTTGATGAAAAAATCGAAAGAGAGTCATCAAAGTTGGGTTCAAATGCAAATTTGGAAGAAAATGAAGTTGTAGAGCATAATATAGTTGATGAAATGCTTGGTTTATCAAATCATGTGTCAGTTTTAAATCTCTCATGTGTGAGATCAAAAGGCTTATGAAAAGATAGACTTAAAGGCCACTTTGAGAAGCGTAAGGCAAAATCGTCTAAGGATGCATCTTCTTCATGTAAGAAATTCTTTTTTTTCTTTATACTAAATATATGTCATATTTTTATTTTTAATAAAAAATTTTATTTACGATTATTATTATGTTTGATTTTTTTAATGTGCAATTTTATAGGAAAAGCAAAAAACAAGTTTCTAAAGAAAATCCAAATGTGTCATTCGATGGCTCATACAATCCAGCTATATACCAACCACCAAATCCCTACTCTCATTTAGGATTTACAAGTGATAATGCACATGATCAATCTTACATGTCATGGACAAATCATTCTCAGGTATTCATCATCATTTTATTTACAAATTTAGAATATTTATAACGTGTAATCATAATTTTGGTCATTGACGTAATATCTAAATATGAATTTTGTCTCTATATAGGAAATGAGTTGTGTAAATGTTCCATTTACAACTATGTTGCAAGGTACCAATGTTATAACACAACTTAGTCAGGTAAATTGACACGATTGATTATTTATTTGAAATGGAATAAAATATCTATCATTTATGTATTAACATGTGTACAAAGTTTTGTTTCGAAATAATGTTTTCTTATATTTTGATCTTTATAGAATCCAACGACTTATATTCCCTCACAAATAAACTCGTTGATGTATAGCTCCAAGCAATCAAATTCCACACATATACAAGAGGTAGATTTGAAAATTCTTGTGATGTGTTTGCATTATCAATTTTATTACTTATTTCTTGTTCCTAAGGATGACTTCCTTTATACTTTATTCTTAATGTATTCATTTTTGTTCCATTCAATATGCTAATATGATTTTTATATGTTTCCAGGTGGGAATACCGAAGATGTCATGCAGCCAAGAATCCTAGGAACTTCACAAATCTGGCACAAATTATTGACTTGGAGCCAAGTGACATTTATCATGACACCAAGTTTCTTTTGTTTGTTATTTTATTTTTGAGGAATACATTTGTTCTCTTTGGATTTATTTTGACTTGTTGCCAAGTGAAAGTTATGTATTAACTATAGTTTTATTGTTAATGGAGATAGGAGTATGGCTTTGGAGTAGAAAACCGTGATTGGAACCGATTGTATTAACTATAGTTTGCATTATCAATATTACACTCAAGGTTAAATTCCATGTCACAAAATGGCATGCGTGCAATTGGTGATTTTTTTTTTTTGATTGGAACAGTTTGTATTCATTCAACTGAAAATGGAAGACAACAAAGTCCAAATACAAAACTATAACAGAGCAGAAACACAGAAACAACTTCAAACTGACACAATAAAACATTAAAGTCTTATCCAGCTGAATAAGGTGTTGCACCATAGGGGGTGAAACTCCTTTCCAGACCTTATTAGTGCCGCTGCATTTTGCAAACTGTGCTAGCACACGAGCAACCTTGTTGCAGTCCCTTTTCAGGTGGTTAATCTTCCAAACAATAAAAGACTTCAAGTTTTCACTAATCCCTTGGATAAGATGGCTCCAAGTTTAGGTTGTGATTACATTATAGTAAAATTGATCTTTTGTTGGCACTTGACAGCTTCTCATATTCCACAAATACAGCCTTCAAGCACCCTTTTTTTTAAGATAACAAACAGAATTTTATTGATGTGTAAGTAAACAAAGAATACAAATTAAAAAGGTCCCAAGCTAGCTCAGTTTGTTCCCGAGGATACATCATGAATAGAAATAAACAACCCCCAAGCTTTTCCCCTGTTCCCACCTACTACAAACAGAGGATCATGTGTTCATGCCGAAAGTTGTGTTCAGGGTCATATGGCTAACGCTCCTTCCAAAATCACCTTTAAGCACCTATGATTCCATGAAAATGGAGATTAGAACTTAAATTTGGCACCAAGTTTTTCCTTCTATTTTCTCTGGAACCGAACAGAGGCTAATAACTTCATTGATGATTTAGAGCACTATAGACAAAAACGTAAAACAACACTTAATTGAGTAAGAGTGTAACACTTTTTGAGCTTTTGAAAGGAGAAAAAAATATTGTATAACAATGGAAACAGTGGTTAATTAAGACATTTACAATTAAAAGAGAATCCAGTAATCAAAATCAAAATTAAAAGAATCAATACCTGATGAAGCCAAGAAGCAGAGAGCGAAGCACAGACGGCGAGACAGAGACCGAGACCAAAGAAAAAAAAAAGAAAGAAAAAAAAAAAACCCAGAAGCAAAGGCAAGTTCAAACGCCGTGACGGTGAGAAGGAAAAAAAAAATTGTGAGTGAGAGAGATTCTGAGAGATGCGTGAGCTTGAGTGAGGTGAGACCATGAGCTTGAGTGGTGAGACCATGAGAGTAAGACAGAGAGGCATGAGAGTGAGACAGAGAGGCGTGAGGGTCTGAGATGAGGCGTGAAAGGGTTAGTTTTAGTTTAGGGTTAGTTTTAAAACCTTGAATGAAATATAATAAAAAAGCGGGTGGATTGAAATTTGAAATTTGAAATTATGGTGGGCCCGAAAACTTTTGAAACTGGTGATAAAACTATTGGAAACAAGTGGCTAACAGGAAAGGTAACGGAAAGACCAATATTTCCCATGGTTGATGAGTTGTACTATTTAAATTATGTCAGCTTTTTCATCTTACATGTCTTGTTTTTATTGGCTGGGACTACAAGGTCAGCTTGGTGACCTTGTATTTTGGGACCAAGTAAGAAATTCCCTTCGTTCACACCTACGGTAACATTTCTTCCAACATTTCCCTTCCTTTTTGTCTCTTTATCCCCCCACTACTCTCAATTTTACCGTTACACTTCCTTAATCTTTCTTATATTTTGACACTTCTTCTCCTCATCTTATTTTTATAAATTTTATATCATTTTTCTCATTCAATCCATTTTTTCCCCACACAAAACTATGAGTCTTCACTCTCTATCTCTGTCTCTCTCTCTTTCTCCCCTTTTTTTGGTGGATTTTCGTTCTTTCTTATATTTTACTTAAGGTTGATGGTTCTTTTTTTTTTTTTTTTTTTTTTCTTTTTAAGGCTAAATTACAAATTAGCCCCTCTAGCTTTGCTCAAAATTTATGTAAGTCCTCTAACTATTGTTTCGATCATTTCAGTCTTCTAACTTTAACAGTTATTCAATGTAGTCTTTCTGTTAAAACTAGCCTGTTTGTCGTCCAAAAATGAGGTCATTTTGGTATTTCTTGAGTTTATTAAATTAAAAAAAAAAAAAAAACTGTGGGGTGGCAAAAAGGTGAAACAGAGGATTGATGATTGTATCGTGATCCAATTACTATTCACTTACACAATGAATTTATAGAGATGGGATGCAAGGTCAACCTTTAAGTACCGATTACAAAACAAAAGATGAAAGTCCGACCAAAACTAAAAGTGTTGTGATTAATATTCAACTAAATAGAGCTTAGAAATGGCTAAGTGTTCGTCCTCGGGTTTAATCCAAGGATAGAATTACAATTGGATGATTTTTCTCTCTCTATTTCTTATCTCCAAATTAGACCTCTCATTTGATCCAGGTGCTTCTTGGCTTTATATAACTTAGCAAAGATGCATATGGATCTTACATTTGGAGGGTTATGATTAGACTTTCTTAATACTTGTCCCATCAAAACCTTACTAGAAGGTTTTTACACTAGAATATGAGTTGGAGGAACACTGTTCATGGTCATTTCCCCATTAATGCGGCCAGCTAAGTGGTTGCAGTGCATTTAATGCAGAGGGAATGGCTACCTTGTCCTTCTTTTTTCTTCTCTTCCTTGTTCAATACCAAGTTACCTTTGTCCCCACTAGGATTGCATCGTGCTCCCTTCATTCTTGATTCTCGGCCTTCCGAGGTAAAGTAGGAGTCCTCGATGCCCCTACCAACTGCAACATTCCGAACTCTTTATTAGTTAAATAAGTTCTTTCTAAAGATGCTTCGTGAAGTTCCCCTCCTCAAAAATGCCCTTACCTATTTTAGTAATTGCTTTGGATTCTCGTCCCCCCACAAAAACTAATACTAATTTTTTTTATACCCAATGACTTATACCCAGTAAATTAAAAAATCAAAAAAAAAAAAAAAAACTAATGTTTTGATCATTATTTTTTTTTAATTATCAAACATCAGGAAAACGTTACACTATACACAGTGACTTAACAGTAAAAAGAAAGGGAAAAAAAGGGATTCATTCAACTGGGGAGAATGTGAATTGCGCAGCAAAGAGAGTGACAAAATTAGAGGTGTTTGGGTCAATGGGTTGGGAATTGGAGGAGGGGTTATGGGAGAGGACTAGCTATTATATCGAATCTTACACTTTTTGGTGTTCTTCTTCCATTGCTGCATTGGGTTTTGAAGGGAATTGTGATTTTTTTTTTTTTGAGAAATGATATGTCTACAACATTTTTACAACAAATCTTAAGTGACAGATTGTTACTGGTTGTTAGTTGGGGCAAAAAAGTAATCTTAGTGTTAGGTTCAAATTTGAACTAATAACAACTAACCATCTATGATTTGTTATAAAAATGTTGTGAATGTAGCATCTATCCTTTTTTTTTTTTTTTTTCCAATTTTGTGAGATAGTGAGAAGTGAGGAGAGGATAGTTTTTACTCTTTTTTTTTTTTTTAATTTTATTTATTTTTTTTATATGGGCTCAGAAATGAGAAGGTACTTTCTGAAATTGGGTTTTTGATAACTTTAGGGTACAATACTGCTAGGTGCTATGGGTATATGAGTGTGAGCCCAATATCTAGTGCAACTAGTGTTGAATAGAAACTCCTAGGGCTAGTTTACTACCCTGTAGTACAAACAATTGGGAAGTGGCAAGTGGCAAGTTGAGCATTTTCAAATATATCTTAAACATAAAGGAAGTTAGATCTATGCCAAAAAGTTGCTTGAGTTTGAAAATTTCTTTCCCATTTTTTCTTATTTTGTGGGTTTTCTATTATGTAACGAGAGAGAGAGAGAGAGAGAGAGAGAGAGAGAGAGAGAGAGAGAGAGAGAGAGAGAGGTTGAACTTGGACCTGGCTGGTTCATATGGGTTGCGAGTTGCATCTTGCGATAGCAGCTAGGGAGAGAGATGATATCAGATTAGAAAGAGAGGAAGCATGAGAAATTCCTTTCAAAAAATATTTTATCATTTTTTTGGATTTTTCAATTTAATAAACTCAAAAATACCAAAATGATTTCACTTTTTTTTTTGACCGGGGGGGGGGGGGATGATTTCATTTTTTGGGTGACAAATGGTGCATTGTTATAAAATCTATTTTTATTCTTTTAGCTTCATTTTAATTTTGGCTAAGATAACATTATAATTTTGTGATAAGTTTTAATTATTATTATAATTTTCTTATTCCTTAAGAGATGAGATATTTGAATAATAAAATTGAAAATTATAATAAAAAAAAATATTAATAAAACACACAAAAAATAATAAAATAATAAAATAATATATTTGCAGAAATGAAAAGATAAAAAATACTTTTAGGTTTTTTTTAATAAAAAAAAATAGAAAATATTTGAAATAATAATTTTTTATATATTACACATTTACATAATATTTATATTCCCACGCATCGTGTGAGTATGCTATAATATAAAAGAGGTTTAGTTTAAGTGTTCCTATTAGAGAACTTATTTTCTTTGGTTTATTAGGCTTCAAGAAATAAGCTAAGTAAAACCATACCTAAAAGTAGTAAATCTTTTTTAAAAAATTGTATTAGAATTTTTAAATCACATAAACTGAATAAGTTGGATAAAAGCTATATTAGCAAAGGCTATTGAGAGAAAACTGCCTTTACAAAATAAGGTTCTATTGGCTTGTAGGGATGTCCTTCAAGCACATTCAATAAAATTGGAATAAAAATGCTAAATACATAATGTAAGGACTGAAATTAGATTGGTCCCAAAACAAGATTGGGCTCAAACCCAAGCGGCCCAAACAATAAATTTGTAGAGCATGGATGGAAGAACTAGATCTATCCCAGAAGAAAAAATGATTACATTTAATGGTTTAAGACTGTAAGACACAAATAAGATTAGAAAATTTATCTTTGGAATAGCTCAAGTAGTTTGTATCATATGATTTAGTTGAATAATAATTGTACAAGAGTCCCAGTACTGATCTTCGATAATCCCTCCCCTTTTTTAGTACATCTTTCCATCTTATATATTTCAGTCTTGGTGTCGCCCCTACTGCACACGTTTAGGTTAGATTTTGGGGAACTCCTTCCTGTCCCATCCAGCACTTCCCAGAACCATCAACTAGTAGTTGTAAGGCTGCTTGATCATTATTCAGGCGTCATTTCCACATTAATGCGGCCAGAGAGTTGGTTGAGAGTTATTTAATGCGGAGGTAGTAGCTTTTTGAAGATATTTGTTGCCCTTTACCTTTCTTATCCCTTATCCGACGTCTAGCTCTTAGTGATGATGTGACTCCGAAGTAAGTCCATGACAATATGACACTCGAACTGACCTCGGACACATGTTGCCGAGATGGCTTTTATCTTCGGACGCTTGTTGGATTTATCTCATATTGTCTCCACTCCTCTCTTCATTCCGTTCTCCTTATAATCTTATTTAGACCTCCTCGGATGATCTAACGTCCACGGATCGGGTCATAGGCCCAGTTAATACTGCCTTAATAGTACTTCCTAATTAACTAGCCCCCACACATAATAAATTGTACAACTAGTGAGGTGGTAGATTATGATTAATGTAATATCACTCTCACATGATACAACGATTGACACCATTTTTATTGAACAAAAATCACAATTCAACATCTCAACAATTGTAAAATTTGTTGTGGCGTTAAATTTGTTGAAATTGGAGTGATACTAGCTTATGGGGGCACTACACTTATCCAGGGCTGGTGCTAAGTGGGAACTAGAGCTTCAAAATTAATTCCCCTTGCAAATGACCTTTCCTGTAAAAGTTATCAACAATATTACAAACGCAGCAAATTTCACTTTTTTTTTTTCACAAAATTTAAGTTAACAAATTGTGATTTGTGCAACATCAATCACAAATTATATCACTTTATATTGTTAAGAAATTGTATACCCACTCAATCTAGCTAGAGAGATACTTTCTCTAGAGAGAGAAATTGTTAAATGAGTCTTCTAAATTTCAAATTTATTCAATTCAAGTCTTTTGTTCAATTTTATCAAAAAAAATTGCCCTTAAGTATGCAATTAACTAATAAAAAAAATATTTTTTGAAAAAAAAATTCTTACATAAAAAAAATCTATAAAATTAATAAATAATTTTATAGATTTTTTCTTTTTTCATGTGAAAATAAATTTTTTTTAATGGAAATATTTTAATAATGATGGGACTGACGAAATCAACTGGAGATGAACCCAATAAGACAGACAAGGTCATTCCTTAAGATGAGCCCAAACAAGTGCCCACGTCATCGATGAGGATAGCAGGACCATTCAATGCCGCCAATAATGCCTTGGACAGTTACAAAACCAGCTATACAGACCGTTGAAAGGATATTGAAGCCCAATTACTAAGCAGGAGGCGTTACCAAGAAAGGCATTAACACCACAATATTAACCACAATGGCTAGAATCCAAGGCAACATATATAAAGCCCTCACATCGCCAACACAAGGTACATAGACACTGATTGTTATCTTGCTATTTTGTTTCATTTTACGAAGCATTTTCCTGTTCTGACTTGGGCATCAGAAACGTTGTGACAGGCACCACACCGGTGACCACCCTGAAAGGAGCAATCTTCTCATTTACGCAGGTATCCAAGCGAGAATTTGGATCCATCTGGGGACGTTCAATTCGACTAACGAAGTCACGCTTCATCAAACAAAATTGGACAGAATGCCTTAATTGAATAAAAATTTGAAACTTAAAAGATTCAATTCAACAAAAGTAAAGTTTAAAAAGTGAAAAGAATTTCAGTCAAATTTAAAGAATGCAATTCCATGTTAGACAAATTTGATATAAAATAAAACCAGTTTAAAATATAATAGTTTTCTTTTTTACTCATTAGCTTATATCATAATCCATCTATTTTTGTGATTTTTCAAACAAATTATATCAATTCAAAAACTTCACTGTGACATAACCACTGTATAGTTTGTATTAATTAGCTCTGTATAATTTTAAAGTAAACTTCATTAGATCATGCTAAAAGTATATTGCAATGTATCATATACTATTACAACATCCCATTTTTAATTCTTTTGTTAATGGAATTTACGACCATGTCACTACAATGGGAGAAGTGACTTGGTGCTTCCCATCCGTCCACACTAGACGACCAGATTCACTCCCACTGTAATTATGATGCAGCCCCACTTTCTCAGACAAAATTCTTACCACATAGCTCTGCTTTTGACCTTTCTTCTTGAAAATCAGCTTCTCTTGATCAACGGCCACGGTAACACCTTTGGGATTAGTGATATTTATAGTATAGGTTGAATCACCATCACCAACATATGTAACCGCTCGATTAACCACAACCTCTGATTTGGACGGTGCTGATGCATCGAAAGACACTAATATTGACGGGTAGTTCAGGTCCCACATCTTAACTTGTTGGACCCCACTGCAACTCACTGCCTTCCTTGTGATCACTTGGATTTGCCCAGTGTTGTAATTGGAAGCACAAAGAAAATTCAAATAATCATCCACCGAGAGATCATAAACCAAGCCCGGATCAACGGCTTTATTAGGGTCCACGTGTCCAGCGCCAAAACCAAAGATGCTGGACACGCTGTAATCTTTCTCGTCCAATAGAGTCTTTCCATCGTGATCGACCGTGTAGGCCGTTGTCATCAACGCTGATTTGATCATCGCTGGGGACCAGTTAGGGTGGGCCCCTTTCAACAAAGCCGCCACGCCTGACACGTGTGGGCAAGACATTGACGTACCCGAGATTATGTTAAACTCTGTTCGCCTCTTATCAGCTGCTGCTTCAGTTGGTGGTACACCGTCAGGCCAAGCCGCTAAGATGTCGACACCTGGCGCGATGATATCTGGTTTTAAAACTGATGGAGATATCGAATTGGGCCCACGGGAAGAGAAGGAAGCAACCACGGGTGCTGGTTTTACTCCCAACTGGGTCCCTTTGAAAATCAAGGTGGCCTTTGGGTTTTTATTGGAGCTTATGTACTGAAGCACAGTTGTACGTTTTGATTGCGTGATTGCCAGTCCAGGAATTAAAAATGCATCCGCAATTAAGCCCTCTCCCATAGGTTCCACGTTGGCAAGAACAAACCCAACCCCACCAGCTTCTCTCACCACCTCTGCTTTCTCAATGCGTGGCCCATCATGATGATCACACAACACGATCTTACCATGTACCAAATCCTTATTTAACGTACCAGCCAAGCAAGTAGCAACAATTTTGGAATTGGATGCATTTCCCGCGTAAATCAACGGTAGATACTTCCCTTCCGGAAAACCATCGCCTTTGTAGAGCGATGATCCAGTAATGACGCTACCATCTCCAAGAACTAGATCTGCAAGGAATCTCCTATCAATGGTGCTTGCTCCCACTGTGGTTATCCAAGGTGCTACGTTTGCTATGGTGGAATCAGTTGGACCATTGTTACCACCTGAAGCGGAAAATAAAACCCCTTTCTCTATAGCACCGAAAGCGCCTATAGCAATCGGATCCTCATGGTATGGCACAGGGTCGCCAATTATGGAAATTGATATAACGTCGACACCATCTTCTACAGCGGCGTCGATCCCAGCAAGAATATCGTAAACTGGACAACCATCTTCCCAACACACCTTGTACACTGCAATTCTTGATTTGGGTGCAACCCCATTTGCAACGCCTTGGGCAAAGCCAAGCAAGGAAGCGTTAGGGACATGTCGTCCTGCGATTGTGGACGTTGTGTGCGTTCCATGGCCATCGGTGTCTCGGGCTGAGCCTTGTTGTTGTTGTTCATATAACTCGGTTGAGTAGTAGCGTGCACCAATTAACTTTTTGTTGCAAAGGTTTTCAGGGAAGTTGTCACCACCATCGCATTTGCCTCTCCAGCGAGAAGGTACGGGTTCGAGGTCTTGGTCATTGAAGCTAACGTGTTCGGGCCATATACCAGTGTCGAGGACTCCGATGATGACGTTGGAACCTGAATCAGACTCGTTGATGATACCATGTTTGTCTTTGGTACCAATAAGTCCCATGAATTGAGGTGTACGTGTGGTTTGGAGTTGGAGAAGCCGGTCGGGGAGGACCAAAAGTATTTCAGGGCGATTTGTGAGTTCTTCAACTTGTTGAGGTGTGAGTCTGGCTGAGAAACCATGAAAGACGGTGTTGTACACATGGAGCAAGCCATGGTTGTGTTGGGTTTGGGAGTTACTAGAGTTAATACTGGAATTGAGACTTTTAAGGGTAGACTCATACCATGTTTTGTGATTGGAGTATCGTTTAGGTTTAAGGTTGTTTTGGACTCGGACAATGAAGGTTTGGTGGGTGTTTAATTGGAGATTAGGTTTGCAGGAAACAATGGAGAGCATAAGGAGCACAATGAAAGTAACAAGATGTTGAAAGTGGCCCATTTGTGTAAGAGAGGACAAAGGGGAAGATGTGAATGGCAATTTATGCAATAGCTATGTATATATAGGAAAATTAAAGATATTGGGCGAGTTCAGTTACGTGCTAGTTAGTCCCCAATAAATGTAAGTCATTTAACCTAAAAATAAAATACTTAATAAGTAGGAGCAATTCCCCTTCATTTTCACATAATAATAAGTTTCACAAATAAAATTTTAGTTGGAAGTCATCAATCATATAAGATAATGGACCCTTCTTTTTTTTTTTTCTTTTTTTGAGAATCAAGATAAGGGAGCATTAAAACTAGAGTATTGAATCATTTTCTATAAAATTAATTTGACATAATTTCATATATTAAAGACAATTCATTTAATATAAAAAATACGACAAAAATTCATAAATTAATTATAGTATTAATTAACTTGCATTTATTACTTATTAGGGGTGATTTGCGGCTGGTTTTTAGTAGGTTTTACAACTGGACCGGTTTGGGTGATTTGTCAAAACCTTGGTCCAAAATTGACTGAAAATGTGGAGTGGATGGACTAGTTTGGTCGTTGTCAATCGGGTTACCAAACAGAGAATTCACATGAGAGAGAGTACTTGAACGAAAGAGCAAAAGTGGTGGTGGCAATGGTTTCAGTTCAACTTGATGCTATTTTTTGCAAGACTAGGATTGAAATCAAAATTGAAATTTTTTTATAAAGAGAATCAGAATTGACCAAATCCCTTAGGAAACTGAACCAAGCTTGTTTTTTCAACCGGTTTTGGTCGGTCAATGAGATTTTCCGGTTTTTGCTAATAGGCTTAGCATTTATTAGTGCAAAGCATTAACATTTATTAGGGTGAAGTATTATGTCAACTGTACTGCTTTTCAACTGAGAAAGTCTATTTCATTAATAAAATTTTATTTTCTAAATTTAACTTGTCATATTATTTAAGAAAAATG
Organism: Quercus lobata; assembly: GCF_001633185.2. Classification (NCBI taxonomy): domain Eukaryota; kingdom Viridiplantae; phylum Streptophyta; class Magnoliopsida; order Fagales; family Fagaceae; genus Quercus; species Quercus lobata. The sequence goes on along the minus strand of NC_044915.1, from coordinate 28,336,418 downwards.
TCAATGAGTGCCCTTAGAGTACTAGTTAATAATCTATTTAAAAAAAATTATAAGAAATGAAAAAAAAAGTAATTAATATTTTGACAACTATTTTCATTTCCCATAAAAATGGTATCAAAACTTTCCTAAAATAAATGATTAATGAGTGTCATTATTTAAAGTGATAATTTTGTACATATGTAAATTTACAATATTCAATATGTTTTATGAAATGAATGGTCTATTTGAACTGAGGAGGAGAAAAAGGAGAGTAGAATAAATTTAGCTCAAAATTAACTTATTTTTAGTCAATTTTACTTTACTCTCTCTCTCTTTCCTTCAATCCAAACCGGTGGAATTGTCTTCAAACTCTAGTGAAATGTAAAGGAGACGATACTTTTTCTTTTTCTGCCGTAATATTTGCTAGAACAAAGGTTATATGAAAAGCTTCAAGAAGATGAATTGAATGTAAATCAAGGAAGAGGTTGAAGTGCTACTGGAAACGTATTGTTGAACCAATAAGAATTGAGAAACCGGACGGTGAAAGCCTGACACATGCATGCAATAGAGACAAATATTGGCTTACTATCTTTGTGGCAGTTTTTTTTTTTTTTTTTTTTTTTTTTTTCTTATCATGAAGTCATTAGAGTTGATCCTAATCCTTGAATAATATGTGCGTTACGTACTTTTGGCATACTTTTTCTTTTTCTTCCTTTTTTTGGGGTGCTGAAATCTTTGGAATAATAGTTTAAAAATAAAAAATAAAACGTTCATTTCTTGCATAAAGCTGCTTGAGATTTGGATATGTATGATTCAGTATTTATGTAGTGTGCGTCTGGGCAAACTAAAAGTTTCAGCTTATTTGCAATTTTAATTTATTTTTATTACTGTTCATGGATTTTACTATATTTTTTAATACTATCCAGTTAACTCAATTAATAAAGTCTCTGATGGTTGTCAAGGTCGGCTGAATGATGGAGCAAGAAATGCGGTCGCCTAAAGCCCCAAATAAAAAAAAGGCCCTCAAATTTTAACCAATAGGGTTATTTATAATCAATAAATAAATTTTTTTTTTACCAGATGAAAATCAAATAAAAAAATAGAGAAAAATGCAACGTCCATAATATTTTTTACAACACTCTTACAACTAATGTTAAGTAGCAGGTTGTTACAGCTTATTGTTGATGACAAAAAAATAATTATAGTGATATTTTCAAATAGAAAACAAAAAGCAATTTAAAATATAGGATTTGTTGTAAAAAATATTGTGAATGTTGCACTTCTAAAAAAAAAATAATAATAATAATAAGAGTTTAGTTAGCAAACTTTTACTAGTTTTTATCTAAATCTACTACTAACACCACTGTTTTAATTACCACTATCAATCTATCACATCAACAAGTATGAAAAATTTTGTCAAATTTTTTCTGTCTATAAAATTTCTAAAAAAAGAAAAAATTATACGTAGTTCATGTTAATTAGTAGTAATTTTACATCTAAAATAAGATGATCAATTTTCGCCTTAGGCCCCCAAATGCATCAAGCCGCCCCTGATGGTTGTATAAGAGATCTGTGGTTCAATCCCCACCTACACCAAAAACTAATTGGTGTCTTGATCTGATGATAAAGAGCTATCATTAAGAGTGGACGCCATAGGTTGAAACTCCCTCAAAACATTTATTTTTATTTACAATACTTTCAGTAAAAACTAATTGGTGTCTTAATCTGATGATAAAGAGCTATCATCAGGAGTGGACGTCATAGGTTGAAACTCCCTTAAAAACTAATTGGTGTCTTGATCTGATGATAAAGAACTATCATCAGGAGTAGACGTCATAGGTTGAAACTCCTTCAAAACGTTTATTTTTATTTACAGTACTTTCAGTAAAAAATTTTCAATTTTAACTAAACAAGTTGTTTTCAAACGTACCCGTAGTAGGAAAAAGTAAAAGAAAAAAAGCTTATCTAAATGTAGGAGAGGTTTGAGGGAGGATTTGGTACGTGGTTGATGAGAGATTATGCGTTAAAGGATTAAGGCCTCCCTCTATTCTTCTTTCATAAGTGTTAAATTTTGTGTACAACTCAAATTATGACTTCAATATCTATCAAGGGCGGACGGAAGGGGGGCCGGGAACTTTCAAATTTTTTTGCTACTAATATGGTACGTATAAGGAAATAGGAATCATAGGGGAATGGGGCTGACCTAATAATGATTAAAAAAAAAAAAGAAAAAAAAAAGAGGATCGTACTGCCAAACTTAAAAGGAATTACACAACCTAATACTAATACTAATAGGACTATTAAAAAAATATATATATATATATATATATATATAATATAAAGGAGTAAAGGATGCCTCACATAAAAAAAAAAAAAAAAAAAAAAAAAAAAATCTTTTGATACCAGTCACTACCTTAGAGTTTTTGAAAGCATTTAGCACTTAAAGGAATTGGACAGCTTGATGAAAGATTGTAGAAATGAAAATTGATGTTTCATATCCGTTGGTTTACTCATGACCTTGACATTGATTTTACCAGTTGTAACAACTATTATTGAAAGAGATTTTTCAGCAATGAACATAATTAAAAATCAACTACGTAATCGAATTGGAGATCAATGGATGAATGATTGTTTAGAAAAATATATTTAAGACTATTAAGTGTGAAAAAATCATGCAACAGTTTCAAAATATGAAAAATCTTCGAGGGCAATTGAGTAAATTAAGCTAGGTGTGAAAAGCCAAATTAAAATTTACATTTTATGTTAAATTCTATATGACAATTACATTAGCATATAGTTGCTTATTTATTTTGTTATTAATATTGATTAATTTTTTTAGATTAGTTTTTTACTTTTAATCTTGTCTTTTAATCTTGCCCCCCTTGACCTAAATTTCTGGCTCTGCCACTGATATCTATTGTCACATTTTGGTTAAATTAAAACATGCAATACAGCTAAAGAAATGGATTAATAACTTTTTGGAAGATTACATGATTAGTATAATGAGCTAAAGAAAAGTTAAGGGATTGCATGATTGTTTTTATGTGTTTAGATATCATTTATTTTGTTGAAACAGAAAAATTATTGCTGAAAGTACTGTAGATAAAGGTAAAAGTTAGTTGAAATAGTACAGTGAGGCTCATGAATAGTGCCAAAAAGTGCAATGAAGTCCATGAATAGTAGCAAAAATAAGCTGAATAGTTAAATAATTTTAATTTATAATTCTTTCCCAAATGCACACTTGATAGTAGTGAGACTAAAACTTGCGATTTGATGCTACAAATAATAAAATCAACCTCCTTCTTAGAGAGGATATCTAATGAGACGTATAGTCTTATAAGATCACCCTCTCACAACATGTAGGACAAATACATGTGATGTAAAATAAAAGTTGTATGAGACTGTCTCACAAGATATTTCCTTCTCTTACCCCCTTTTTCCTCCTAAAAAAAAAAAGACTTGTTAATGATAAATTACCGAACTAATTATCCAATGAAGCCTAACTCATATGAAGTTAGGAACTATTATTTTAAATTTATTTTAAAAGGTAACCCCAATATCCAAGATGGTAAAAAATGTGACGGCATGCACGCAACTGATGCGAGGGAGATAAGCGGTTGACTAATTGACTTGACTCTGCTTGTAACGGTTTTATCATTTTTTTTTTTTTTTTTTTTAAAGCGTAACGGTTTTATCATTAATTCTTAAGAGTTGAGTGGTTTTATCATTAACTCTGTTTGTAACGGTTTTATGTCATTAACTCTGTTCGTAAATGGAAGAGGAAAAAAAAATTAAAAAGTAGATGGTGGGATATTACGCGTGAGGGGACCCCTTCAATTTTTATTTCTTTTTTAAGTGCTTCACTTTTTAAAAAGGTTAAAATATTATTTTCCTCCGTAAATTTTATTAAAAGTTTGTTTTTTATTCTTAAATTTTGATTTTTTTTTTTTAAATCTTTAAACTTTGTAAGTAGCTTTCTTTTTTCAATAATTTAGAGGCAAAAATAGAGATGAAAAAATAACTTTTTTTAACAATTTAGGGATGAAAAAAAAAATCATTTTTAAACTTTAAGGATGAAAGTGAAATATTTTCAATAATTTAGAGATGAAAATGAACTTTTTTATAATTTAGGGATGAAAAATGAATTTATTAAAGTTTAGGGGTGAAAAAAAATAAATTTTTAGTAAAGTATAGGAACCAAAACAGTATTTAACCATTTTAAAAATATTTTGATAGTTGGGAGAGATCAAAGAGAATGTTTAAATTAGATGTCTCTATTATAAACCTAAAAAAGTACCAATTGAATTATAAAGTTTTTGACAGTAAATGATCAATTTGCATACGCATCTAAAGTTATGATGTTTTAAACTTTTTGTTGTGGCTAGAGGATGAGAGAGTACTTTTTGTGTGTATGTCTAACTTGAGTATGTGAAGTCATTAATATTTAACTTGTTCATTTATTATGATTCCAATGTCTATTATCACATTGTGGTTGGTACATGCAATAAAATTAAAGAATTTTTTTTTTTTTGAAACTATAAAATTAAAGAAATTAAATGTGGCTTTATAACGTTTTGGCATTTTGCATGACTAATAATGATGAGCTTTGAACCAATGAAATTAAAGAAACGTGGCTTAATATGTTAGTTAATTATTTTGTACTCATCATGTTTAGATTTGTCAATCTCTTTTCTGCAATATCTAGTTTTTGGTATCATTGATGACTATTAAAGAGCATTTGCAATGTTATTTGGCTATCAAAGTAATCAATATTCAATAGCCCAAATTATGATACACGGATTTCTTTTTCTTTTTCTCTTTTTTTTGGAAATAAGATTTTTTTTAATTATTTTTTTTATACAAAGATAGAAATTCTACTCTAGTTTAATCTAAGTATATATGTGGGTGAAGTTCTCTATTGAAAACTTGAACCCCAACCTTTGCCTCTCACACTCCACAAGTACTTGTATTAATTTGTAGAATGACTATCGCACCAAAGGTATGAGATGGTTGGAAGTAAGATTTGAATCTCTTAGTTTGTGTTTGACTTAATTGTACTAAACCATTAGGGAAACACACTGATAACTATTTTTTTGATAAAAAAAAAAATTGTGCCTTTTTAACTGGTAATGTTGAATTGTGGGGTAGCAAGCAAACCCATTAATAAAGCACTTTGCGGGGAAAGGGATTTTTTACACTTAAGGCAAGATAGATTTGGCACTCTGAAGCTGCGATTTATCTGAAATTTGGCATTCATTAATAGTTAAAGTCACCTATTCTTTCAATATTGCTTCACTAGAAGAATACAGTTTCAAATCTTTAACATGTGATTTGATAGAAATGTTAACTTCATGGAGGCAAGTTAGGACAGGAAGCTATATTGAAAGATATAAGATAAGAAGCATTTGACCAGTTTCTGATATAGATTAGTTGTTGAAGTTAACTTTTTATCTCACATTTAAGTAAACAAATTATACAACTGGCTAAACACAGGCATCCTTTTCTTCTTTTTTTGAATAATAAAATTGAAACTTATAATAAAAAAATATTAATCAAACACACAAAAAATACTAAAATAATATATTTGTAGAAATGAAAAGATAAAAAATACTTTTAGGTTTTTTTTTATAAAAAAAATAGAAAATACTTGAAATAACAATAATTTTTTATATATTACACATTTACATAATATTTATATTCCTACGCATCGTGTGAGTATGCTATAATATAAAAGAGGTTTAGTTTAAGTGTTCCTATTAGAGAACTTATTTTCTTTGGTTTATTAGGCTTCAAGAAATAAGCTAAGTAAAACCATACCTAAAAGTAGTAAATCTTTTTTAAAAAATTGTATTAGAATTTTTAAATCACATAATTTGAATAAGTTGGATAAAAGCTATATTAGCAAAGGCTACTGAGAGAAAACTGCCTTTACAAAATAAGGTTCTACTGGCTTGTAGGGATGTCCTTCAAGCACATTCAATAAAATTGGAATAAAAATGCTTAATACATAATGTAAGGACTGAAATTAGATTGGTCCCAAAACAAGATTGGGCTCAAACCCAAACGGCTCAAACAATAAATTTGTAGAGCGTGGATGGAAGAACTAGATCTATCCCAGAAGAAAAAATGATTAGATTTAATGGTTTAAGACTGTAAGACACAAATAAGATTAGCAAATTTATCTTCGGAATAGCTCAAGTAGTTTGTATCATATGATTTAGTTGAATAATAATTATACAAGAGTCCCAGTACTGATCTTCGATAATCCCTCCCCTTTTTTAGTACATCTTTCTATCTTATATATTCCAGTCTTGGTGTCGCCCCTACCGCACACGTTTAGGTTAGATTTTGGGGAACTTCTTCCTGTCCCATCCAGCACTTCCCAGAACCATCAACTAGTAGCTGTAAGGCTGCTTGATCATTATTCAGACATCATTTCCACATTAATGTGGCCAGAGAGTTGGTTGGGAGTTATTTAATGCGGAGGTAGCAGCTTTTTGAAGATATTTGTTGCCCTTTACCTTTCTTATCCCTTATCCGACGTTTAGCTCTTAGTGATGATGTGACTTCGAAGTAAGTCCATGACGATATGACACTCGAACTAACCTCGGACACATGTTGCCGAGATGGCTTTTATCTTCAGACGCTTGTTGGATTTATCTCATATTGTCTCCACTCCTCTCTTCATTCCGTTCTCCTCATAATCTTCTTTAGACCTCTTCGGATGATCTAACGTCCTCGGATCGGGCCATAGGCCCAGTTAATATTGCCTTAATAGTACTTCCTAATTAACTGGCCCCCACACATAATAAATTGTACAACTAGTGAGGTGGTAGATTATGATTAGTGTAATATCACTCTCACATGATACAACCATTGACACCATTTTTATTGAACAAAAATCACAATTCAACATCTCAACAATTGTAAAATTTGTTGTGGTGTTAAATTTATTGAAATTGGAGTGATACTAGCTTATGGGGGCACTACACTTATCCAGGGCTGGTGCTAAGTGGGAACTAGAGCTTCAAAATTAATTCCCCTTGCAAATGACCTTTCCTGTAAAAGTTATCAACAATATTACAAACGCAGCAAATTTCACTCTTTTTTTTTCACAAAATTTAAGTTAACAAATTGTGATTTGTGCAACATCAATCACAAATTATATCACTTTATATTGTTAAGAAATTGTATACCCACTCAATCTAGCTAGAGAGATACTTTCTCTACCTCTTTGTAATCTAAGAGTCAGAGATAAACTTCCTGTATGCAATTATATACCTCTAATAGAGAAAATTTTAAACTATGGTTAAGTTTATGGAAGATGAAGTAGCCTGAAATTTTTTTTACCTTTTTTATCTGTAAACTGCTCTCCAACTCACTTCCAATTAGAGTGGAGTTAAGGCAAAGGCATTAGGCATCTGAGCATTGACAAGGGAACTGAGGTTTGGATCTGACCTTTCACTCCATAGCTGAATGGATCAAAAGCTGGTTGTGTAGAGTTAATGGAAACCAAGAGAACTGGACCACCTTCTCTCTTAATTTTTCAATCACTTTGATCCCTTTCTTATAGTTGGCACTTGGGAGCATCGTACTAAGGAAGAAAACTTGGTCTTCTTGAGACAACCTCGGGTCCGCCAAGCAATTGTCAACCAATCTAATAGTCTTATTGTGGCATGATTCATTTGCAAGGACAGTTTGTTTTATGTCCAATTGCTATTCGGGGTGGAATTTGTTACCCAAATGCCCCCATGAGTAAAGATCTATCATAATTGGTATTAATTATTTCAAATTTGGTAACTTTTTTTTTTTTGGGGGCAAAAATGCAAATTACTCTCTAAATTTGGTTGAAATTCATCACTTCTCTAACTTTACTTTTGTTTAAATGAGTCTTCTAAATTTCAAATTTATTCAATTCAAGTCTTTTGTTCAATTTTATCAAAAAAATTGCCCTTAAGTATGCAATTAACTAATAAAAAAAAATTTTGAAAAAAAAAATTCTTACATAAAAAAAAAAAATCTATAAAATTAATAAATAATTTTATAGATTTTTTTTTTTTTCATGTGAAAATAATTTTTTTTAATAGAAATATTTTAACAATGATGGGACTGACGAAATCAACTGGAGATGAACCCAATAAGACAGACAAGGTCATTCCCTAAGATGAGCCCAAACAAGTGCCCACGTCACCGACGAGGATAGCAGGACCATTCAATGCCGCCAATAATGCCTTGGATGGTTACAAAACCAGCTGTACAAACCGTTGAGAGGATATTGAAGCCCAATTACTAAGCAGGAGGCGTTACCAAGAAAGACATTAACACCACAATATTAACCACAATGGCTAGAATCCAAGGTAACATATATAAAGACCTCACATCGCCAACACAAGGTACATAGACACTGATTGTTATCTTGCTATTTTGTTTCATTTTACGAAACATTTTCCTATTCTGACTTGGGTATCGGAAACGTTGTGACAGGCACCACACGGTGACCACCCTGAAAGGAGCAGTCTTCTCATTTACGCAGGTATACAGGCGAGAATTTTTTTTTTTTTTTTTTGAGAGTCATCCAGGTGAGAATTTGGATCCATCTGGGGACGTTTAATTCGACTGATGAAGTCACGCTTCATCAAACAAAATTGGACAGAATGCCTTAATTGAATAAAAATTTGAAACTTAGAAGATTCAATTCAACAAAAGTAAAGTTAAAAAAATGAAAAGAATTTCAGTCAAATTTAAAAAATGCAATTCCATGTTAGGCAAATTTGATATAAAATAAAACCAATTTAAAATATAATAGTTTTCTTTTTTACTCATTAGCTTATATCATAATCCATCAATTTTTGTGATTTTTCAAACAGATGATATCAATTCAAAAACTTCACTGTGACATAACCACTGTATAGTTTGTATTAATTAGCTCTGTATAATTTTAAAGTAAACTTCATTAGATCATACTAAAAGTATATTGCAATGTATCATATACTATTACAACATCCCATTTTTAATTCTTTTGTTAATGGAATTTACGACCATGTCACTACAATGGGAGAAGTGACTTGGTGCTTCCCATCCATCCACACTAGATGACCAGATTCACTCCCACTGTAATTATGATGCAGCCCCACTTTCTCAGACAAAATTCTTACCACATAGCTCTGCTTTTGACCTTTCTTCTTGAAAATTAGCTTCTCTTGATCAACGGCCACGGTAACACCTTTGGGATTAGTGATATTTACAGTGTAGGTTGAATCACCATCACCAACATATGTAACCGTTCGATTAACCACAACCTCTGATTTGGACGGTGCTGATACATCGAAAGACACTAATATTGATGGGTAGTTCAGGTCCCACATCTTAACTTGTTGGACCCCACTGCAACTCACTGCCCTCCTTGTGATCACTTGGATTTGCCCAATGTTGAAATTGGAAGCACAAAGAAAATTCAAATAATCATCCACCGTGAGATCATAAACCAAGCCCGGATCAACGGCTTTATTAGGGTCCACGTGTCCAGCGCCAAAACCAAAGACGCTGGACACGCTGTAATCTTTCTCGTCCAATAGAGTCTTTCCATCGTGATCGTCCGTGTAGGCCGTTGTCATCAACGCTGATTTAATCATCGCTGGGGACCAGTCTGGGTGGGCCCCTTTCAACAAAGCCGCCACGCCTGACACGTGTGGGCAAGACATTGACGTACCTGAGATTATGTTAAACTCTGTTCGCCTCTTATCAGCTGCTGCTTCAGTTGGTGGTACACCGTCAGGCCAAGCCGCTAAGATGTCGACACCTGGCGCGATGATATCTGGTTTTAAAACTGATGGAGATATCGAATTGGGCCCACGGGAAGAGAAGGAAGCAACCACGGGTGCTGGTTTTACTCCCAACTGGGTCCCTTTGAAAATCAAGGTGGCCTTTGGGTTTTTACTGGAGCTTATGTACCGAAGCACGGTTGTACGTTTTGATTGCGTGATTGCCAGTCCAGGAATTAAAAATGCATCCGCGATTAAGCCCTCTCCCATAGGTTCCACGTTGGCAAGAACAAACCCGACCCCACCAGCTTCTCTCACCACCTCTGCTTTGTCAATGCGTGGCCCATCACGACGATCACACAGCACGATCTTACCATGTACCAAATCCTTATTTAACGTACCAGCCAAGCAAGAAGCAACAATTTTGGAATTGGATGCATTTCTCGCGTAAATCAACGGTAGATACTTCCCTTCCGGAAAACCATCGCCTTTGTAGAGCGATGATCCAGTAATGACGCTACCATCTCCAAGAACTAGATCTGCAAGGAATCTCCTATCAATGGTGCTTGCTCCCACTGTGGTTATCCAAGGTGCTACGTTTGTTATGGTGGAATCAGTTGGACCATTGTTACCACCTGAAGCAGAAAATAAAACTCCTTTCTCTATAGCACCGAAAGCGCCTATAGCAATCGGATCCTCATGGTATGGCGAAGGGTCGCCACCTATGGACATTGATATAACGTCGACACCATCTTCTACAGCGGCGTCGATCCCAGCAAGAACATCGGAAGCTGAACAATGATCTTCCCAACACACCTTGTACACTGCAATTCTTGATTTGGGTGCAACCCCATTTGCAACGCCTTGGGCAAAGCCAAGCAAGGAAGCGTTAGGGACATGTCGTCCTGCGATTGTGGACGTTGTGTGCGTTCCATGGCCATCGGTGTCTCGGGCTGAGCCTTGTTGTTGTTGTTCATAGAACTCGGTTGAGTAGTACCGTGCACCAATTAACTTTTTGTTGCAAAGGTTTTCAGGGAAGTTGTCACCACCATCGCATTTGCCTCTCCAGCGAGAAGGTATGGGTCCAAGGTCTTGGTCATTGAAGCTAACATGTTCGGGCCATATACCACTGTCGAGGACTCCGATGATGACGTTGGAACCTGAATCAGACTCTTCGATGATACCATGTTTGTCTTTGGTACCAATAAGTCCCATGAATTGAGGTGTACGTGTGGTTTGGAGTTGGAGAAGCCGGTCGGGGAGGACCGAAAGTATTTCAGGGCGATTTGTGAGTTCTTCAGCTTGTTGAGGTGTGAATCTGGCTGAGAAACCATGAAAGACGGTGTTGTACACATGGAGCAAGCCATGGTTGTGTTGGGTTTGGGAGTTATTAGAGTTAATACTGGAACTGAGACTTTTAAGGGTAGACTCATACCATGTTTTGTGATTGGAGTATCGTTTAGGTTTAAGGTTGTTTTGGACTCGGACAATGAAGGTTTGGTGGGTGTTTAATTGGAGATTAGGTTTGCAGGAAACAATGGAGAGCATAAGGAGCACAATGAAAGTAACAAGATGTTGAAAGTGGCCCATTTGTGAAGAGAGGAGAAAGGGGAAGATGTGAATGGCAATTTATGCAATAGCTATGTATATATAGGAAAATTAAAGATATTGGGTGACTTCAGTTCCGCGCTAGTCTATCCCCGATAAATGTAAGTCATTTAATATAAAAATAAAATACTTATAAGTAGGAGCAATTCTCCTTCATTTTCACATAATAATAAGTTTCACAAATAAAATTTTGGTTGGAAGTCATCAATCATATAAGATAATGGAGCTTTTCTATTAAAAAAAAAAGAAGAAGAAAAGATAATGGAGCTTTTTTATTTATTTTTTAGAATCAAGATAAGGGAGCATTAAAACTAGAGTATTGAATAATTTTTCATAAAATTAATTTGACATAATTTCATATATTAAAGACAATTCATTTAATATAAAAAATATGACAAAAGTTCATAAATTAATTATAGTATTAATTAACTTGCATTTATTAGGGGTAATTTCGGAGTGCGGCTGGTTTTTAGTAGGTTTTACAACTGGACCGGTTTGGATGATTTGTCAAAACCTTGGTCCAAAATTGACTGAAAATGTGGAGTGGATGGACTAGTTTGGTCGGTGTCAATCGGGTTACCAAACAGAGAATTCACATGAGAGAGAGTACTTGAACGAAAGAGCAAAAGTGGTGGTGGCAATGGTTTCAATTCAACTCGATGGTATTTTTTGCAAGACTAGCTAGGATTGAAATCAAAATTGAAATTTTTTTATAAAGAGAATCAGAATTGACCAAATCCCTTAGGAAACTGAACCAAGCTTGTTTTTTCAACCGGTTTTGGTCGATCAATGAGATTTTCCAGTTTTTGCTAATGGCCTTAGCATTTATTAGTGCAAAGCATTAACATTTATTAGGGTGAAGCATTATGTCAACTGTACTGCTTATCAATTGAGAAAGTCTATTTCATTAATAAAATTTTATTTTCTAAATTTAACTTGTCATATTATTTAAGGAAAATGCTAATGAGTGCTCTTGGGATACTGGTTAATAATCCATTTAAACAAAAAAATTTATGGGAAATGAAAAAAAAAAAAAGTAATTAATATTTTGACAGTTTTTTTCATTTCCCATAAAAGTGGTATTAAAACTTTTCTAAAATGAATTATTAATGAGTGCTATTATTTAAAGTGATAATTTTGTACATATGTAAATTTACAATATTCAATATGTTTTATGAAATGAATGGTCTATTTGAACTAAGGAGGAGAGAAAGGAAGGTGGAATAAATTTAGCTCAAAATTAACTTATTTTTAGTCAACTCTACTCTACTCTACTCTACTCTACTCTCTCTCCCTTTTCTTCAATCCAAACCGGTGGAATTGTCTTCAAACTCTAGTGAAATGTAAAGGAGACGATACTTTTTCTTTTTCTGCCGTAATATTTGCTAGAACAAAGGTTATATGAAAAGCTTCAAGAAGATGAATTGAATGTAAATCAAGGAAGAGGTTGAAGTGCTACTGGAAACGTATTGTGGAACCAATAAGAATTGAGAAACTGGACGGTGAAAGCCTGACACATGCATGCAATGGAGACAAATATTGGCTTACTATCTTTGTGGCAGTTTTTTTTTCTTATCATGAAGTCAAAGAGTTGATCCTAATCCTTGAATAATATGTGCGTTACGTACTTTTGGCATACTTTTTCTTTTTCTTCCTTTTTTTGGGATGATGAAATCTTTGGAATAATAGTTTAAAAATAAAAAATAAAACGTTCATTTCTTGCATAAAGCTGCTTGAGATTTGGATATGTATGATTCAGTATTTATGTAGTCTGCGTTTGGACAAGCTGAAAGTTTCAATTTATTTGCAATTTTAGCTTATTTTTGTTACTGTTTATGGGTTTCATTGTATTTTTTAGTACTATTCATAAGTCTCACTATATTATTCAGCTAACGTTTATCTTTATCTACAATATTTTCAGCAAAAAATTTTCAATTTCAGCTAAATAAATTGTTTTCAAACAGACACATAGTATTTATTTGGATAATGTTGAAAAAGCACTGCGTCTGCATCTATGTTTTTTTTTTTTTTTTTTTTTGAGAAGCGCATTTTAGCAAAATTTGTGCTTTTCCAGTGTTTATGGGGTCCACAAACCTTTTTTTTAGCAAAATTTTTATTAAAAATGGGTCTCATGGCACTATTCACACATTTAAAAATTATTTTACTACGGTGTTTTCAATTTTTAATTTTCAGCAATAAACAGTATCCAAACAAATCTATAAGAGGAAAAAGTAAAAGAAAAAAAAGATGATCTGTAGGAGAGGTTTAAGGGAGGATTTGGTAGGTGGCTGATGAGAGATTATGCGTTAAAGGATTAAGGCCTCCCTCTGTTCTTCTTTTATAAGTGTTAAATTTTGTGTACAACTCAAATTATGCCTTCAATATCTATTGTCACATTTTGGTTAAATTAAAACATGCAATACATTTAAAGAAATGGATTAATAACTTTTTGGAAGATTACATGATTAGTATAATGAGCTAAAGAAAAGTTAAGGGATTGCATGATTGTTTTTATGTGTTTAGATACCATTTATTTTGCTGAAAATAAAAAATTATTGTTGAAAGTATTGTAGATAAAGGTAAAAGTTAGTTAAATAGTACATTAAGGCTCATGAATAATGCCAAAAAGTGCAATGAAGTTCATAAATAGTAGTAAAAATAAGCTGAATAGTGAAATAATTTTAATTTATAATTCCTTCCCAAACGCACACTTGATAGTAGTGAGACTAAAACTTGTGATTTGATGCTACAAATAATAAAATCAACCTCCTCCTTAGAGAGGATACCTAATGAGACATATAGTCTTCTAAGATCACCCTCTCACAGCATGAAGGACAAATACATGTGATGTAAGATAAAAGTTGTATGAGACGTCTCACAATATATTCCCTCCTCTTACCCCCTTTTTCCTCCTTAAAAAAAAAAAAAAATTTGGACTTGTTAATGATAAATTACCGAACTAATTATCCAATGAAGCCTAACTCATATGAAGTTAGGAACTATGTCAAATTAACCATTATTTTAAAAGGTAAACCCAATATCCAAGATGGTAAAAAATGTGACGGCATGCACGCAACTGATGCGACATGCGAGGGAGATAAGCGGTTGACTAATTTGACTTGACTGTGCTTGTAACGGTCTTATCATTAATTCTTAAGAGTTAGCGGTTTTATCATTAACTCTGTTTGTATGTCATTAACTCTGTTCGTAAATGGAAGAGAAAAAAAAAAATAAATAAAAATAAAAAGTAGATGGTGGGATATTATGCGTGAGGGGACTTCTTCATTTATTTATTTTTTTTATTATCTTTAAACTTTGTAAATAGCTTTCTTTTTTCAAGACAAAAATAGAGATGAAAAAATAACTTTTTTTCAATAGTTTAGGGATGAAAAAAAAAATTTATTTTTAAACTTTAAGGATGAAAGTGAAACATTTTCAATAATTTAGAGATGAAAATGAACTTTTTTATAATTTAGGGATGAAAAATGAATTTGATGAAACGTAAGTTCGCCAGTCAGAGAAGGCAGATGGAACCGATCTTCAGCCTGGGTGATAGTGTCCTCAAGGTGGTCACCGGTGTGGTACCTGCCATAAAGTCTCCGATGCCAAAGTCAATATCAAGAAGTTCGTTTAGAAATAATAATGTAATATGACAGAGCAAGAAATATAGCTGAGTGTGTCTATGTACCTCGTGTTGGTAATGTGAGAGCTTTATATATATGTTGCCTTAGATTTTGACCGTTGTGGTTAATAATGGGACGTTAATGCCTTTCTTGGTAACGCCTCTTGCTTAGTAATGGGGTTTTAATGTGCTTTCCACGGTCTGCATAGCTGTTGTTGTAACCGTCCGAGGTGTTACTGGCAGTATTGAATGGTCCTGATACCTTCGTCAGTGATGGAGGCATTTGTTTCGGTTCGTCCATGAGGATGATCTCGTCTGTAATACTGGGTTCGTCGGTAGTTGATTTCGTTAGTCCTATCAGTTGCCCCCGGATTCTGTGGTCGTCTTGACATGTCATGACGACCATGGAAGGTGAAAAGGTTTTTTTTTTTTTTTTTGGACTTGTAAGCAACTCTTTGGGGTTTCGTGCCGTATTAAATACGTAGTGGCAGCTCTCCACAGGCACGTGGCGCTTTTTGACTGGTAGAGTTAATGCTCCGCTTTGTGGGACTATTGGGCTTCCCACTGGTTTTCAATTGTTTTGAGTCTTGAATTTTAAAACTTCTCCTCTTCTTATTTCCTTTACTTTTCTCAAAAAAAAAAAAAAACTTCCAATCATTGTTCTAAGCAATTTTTTCGAACTTTCATTCTGCAACTCTTCTTCAAACTGGTGTGCTACGTATTGGTGCTTCTTTTTCTCGCTATTTGTTAAGGTACACTTTTTCTTTCTTTCATGTTTTTACCTTTCCTTTTCATCTTGTTGCAATATAGCCTCTGATTTTCTTCTTCTTTTCTTCTTTTTCCTTTTGTTTGTCTTTGATTTCTTGGGGGTTTAGCTTGTGTTATTTCCCTTTGCACTTTTTCTATATTTCCATGGTTAGCAACTCTGAGGTTAGGATAGTTTGCCCATCAATTTCCTTTCTTTTTGCACGCCTAGGAGGGTCTTTGGGTGTTTTCCCAGATTTAGAGGATTTTGTTTTTAGGGTAATTGTTTGAGTGTTGTATTGGCCGACCTGCTGCCTTTGCTTCACCAATCGCTTAACTGGTTCGAGGGTCTGGTGAGAGATAGAAAGGCGATGTCTGAGGTTAGGTCTAGTGATCTCGAGATTGGGTTATCATCTAATGGTGACCTAGTGGAGGGAAATACAGCCGTCTCTACCCCTCGAGAGGTTAGGGCTTTTTATGCCCTCGGAGAGGTATGCGGGCTGGATGCCGACACTGTGAGTAGATTTAAGGATAGGTTGCAGTTTTCGGAGCGGGTTCGTGTTCGTCAACCTAATGACGAGGATAGGGCTTGTCATTTTTTTCCTGGTGAGGTATGCTTTTATGAGTCGGCCTTCACTTGTGGGCTTAGGCTCCACGTCCACCCGTTCCTGATGGAACTTCTGGCCCATTTTGGTATTGCTCCCGGGCAGTTTATACCCAACTCGTGGAGAATTGTAGTCAACTATATGCAAATATGGTTGGCTGCTAACGGAGACATGATTAAGGTAGGTGAACTCACCTATCTATACTGTTTGAAAGAGTCTAAAGAGTATGGATACTATGAGTTAGTCCCTTGGGAGAGAAGAACAAGGATTGTCAAGGGTCTACCTTCGTCCTTCAAGTATTGGAAATCGAGATTTTTCTTTGTGTCCGGGGATGATTTTGAAACTCAATCCAGTAGGGATTGGGGTGATATCCCGAGGTTGCTTCGTCGGTGGGGAACCTCGACTTTAGGTGCGTTAATATTTCTCCCCGTCGTTTTAGTTTTTCCGTATTTGCTGTTTATCGCTACTAACTCCTTTATCTTTTGTTTGGCACAGTTAAGAGACGGCCTAAGCTTAAAAGCAGGCATAAGGAGCGTGTTGAAACCGCGATAGGATATGCACAGACGATCGAAAGTTGGGACGATTTGGTTGATCCACAGACCCTTGCCTTTTACAACCTTGGACCTGACCCGTCTCCTTACGTTCTACGTAGTATTGGTATTGAAGGAAAAAAGAGTAAGTATTGACCTCGTCAGTATCGACTGTTCTTATGTACACTTGGATTTTCTTTTAAGTGTTTTTCTCTTGCAGAAATGACGACCAAGTTCAATAAGGATATGTACGCGAAGATGAGGTCCAAGAAGGATGAGCTCCTGTCAAACATTGGGAAGAAGACAGTGCGTGTTACCGAGAAGGGTCCTTCCGTCGCTCCCCTTGTCTCCGTCAATCCCATAGTTTCTGTTATCGAGACGATGCAGACAGCTTCTCCTGCTACGTCGGTAGAAGAGATCCCTACCCTAGGTTCCAAAAGGCCGCGCGTATCTGGTAAGGAGAAGGAGAAGGTTGATTCTCGGCCATCCACTATATGGGATGACGAGAGATTGGTAGTGGACAAGGCTCATGAGGTCGTGACCGCGGCAGACTTGAAGTCCCTTTCTGACGTTCCTCTTAACGAGGTTGCGTCTCGTCACGTCTATAGGCTCGTTCAAGTAGGGTGTTAACGTGCCTCCCTTCTTTTTTTTTTTTTTTTTTTTTGGTACTGACGACTTAAAACTTCTTTCCAGGTGTTGGGGGAAAGTCTTCACATCACCTCTGAGTATTTTACTCAAGAGGCTAAAGTGGCATCCTTAACATCTAGAATGGAGGCCTTGGAAAAGGAGAACTCTAAACTGAAGAAGAATCTTATTGCTTCTATGGATGAGGCTACCTCTTTAAAGGCGAAGGTCAAGACCTTGGATGACGACCTCAGAGTTGAGCTCAAATTGACTCTAGAGAAGGACGAGTAGCTCCTTATTGCCAAGGAAAAACTTAAAACAATTGCTGCCAGATTAGTTGAGGCCTTCCAAACCACTGATGAGTACAACACAGCACTCTTTAGTTGGTACTTCAAAGGCTTCGAGCTTCTCAGGAGGTATCTGGTTAAGCATCCTACTAGAGTTGACATGGAAAGTTTGGACCTGGAGGAGGTTGACAAAGAGATGGCGATGAATGAAGCTACCCAATCCTCAGCTCCTGAAGGTGATGCCCCTGAGAATGCTACTGACGCTCCGGCTGGTGAAAATTTTGTTGTTGATGCCTGATCTTGTTACTTAAGAAAATTTATTTTCATTTTTGTGGATGCCCGTAATGTTTTGGGCCCTTTTTTTTTTTTTTTTTTGTAAATCTAATTTCAGAACAATTGCTTGTTATCCTGTCTTGAGAACAATATTTGTGGCCCAACGTCTATGGGTCTTTTTGGATATAACAACAATGGTAATTGCCCTTGATTTTTGGGCTTTAATTGAATTTGCTGCATACTTACTTGTTACTTGTATTTATGGTTGCACACTTGTTGGTTCATGATATGTTTGTGGGATTCGTCCATACTTTGTACTTAGCAAAAGTTTTCAGTTATGCCTTTCTTCTTCCTCAATGATTTTATTTCTTGTTACTTAGTTGTTTTCCAGTAACCTGAACCCCTTTAGGCATCTCGTTGAGGGTTCTGGTGAACTGGTTGGGAGCCCAAATCTAGCCTTGGCTTTGTTGCAAGGTTTTTCATCAGTAACTTACATCTGTCAAGGCGGAATCTTGTTACTTGGCTATTTTATGACTTACAGCCATTTAAGGGATCTTGTCGTGCTTGTCTGGATTCGTCGGTAACATACATTCGTCAAAGCGGAATCTTGTTACTTAGCCATTTTATGACTTACACCCATTTAAGGGATTTTGGATTCGTCAGTAACTTACATCCGTCGAGACAGAATCTTGTTACTTAGTCATTTTGTTTTGTACAGTTGACTAGATCTGCTTGCATAAAGACATTAGATGAATAATTCTTTTATTAATTTCAGGAATGAATATATTCATTTGTTACATCTATTGGTGGTACTTTTTTAAGTACTCGATGTTCCATGGCCGAGGGAGTCTTTGTCCGTCTATGGTTTCCAGGTGGTAACTGCCTTGCCTAAAGTAGTGGACGACTCGGTAAGGTCCTTCCCATGTGGGGCCAAGCTTTTCTTGAGCAGGGTCTTTAGTTGCTGTGGTAATCTTGTGCAGGACGAGGTCACCTATATCAAGTCGTCTGAGTTTTACCCTCTTATTGTAGTATTCGGCCATCTTCTATTGGTACTTTGTCATTTTGCTGGAAGCTTTGTCTCTTACTTCGCCCAAATAGTCCAGGTTGATTCGTAGTTCATCGCCATTGCCCTCTTCGTTGAATGTCTCTCGCTTGATGCTTGTTACTCCTACTTCGACCGGGATTACTGCTTCAGTGCCATAGGTAAGCCTGAAGGGGGTTTCTCCCATTGGGGTTCTTGCTATGGTTCTATAAGCCCACAGGACATTAGGTAATTCTTCTGGCCAAGCACCCTTCGCGTCGTCTAACTTGGCTTTGATAATCTTGAGCAGTGTCCGGTTCGTTACTTCCGTCTATCCGTTTGCCTGGGGATGCCCTGGGGATGAGAACTAGTTCTTGATTCCTACGTTTGAACAGAAGTCTCTGAAGCCTTGGTTGTCGAACTGTCTCCCATTATCTGATATAATCGTCAATGGAATCCTGAACCTGCAAATTATATTCTTCCACACAAAGGTCCAAATTCTTGCCTCGGTGATTATTGCTAGAGCCTCTGCTTCGACCCACTTTGTGAAGTAGTTAATAGCAACTAATAGGAATTTTACCTGACCTTTACCTTAGGGTAGTGAACCGACGATGTCGATTCCCCATTGTGCGAATGGCCACGGGGAGGCTATCGTCGTTAGTTTCTCTGCTGGAAGTCGTTGTACATTCCCGTATCGTTGGCACTTGTTGCACTTTTTAACGATCTCCACAGCGTCTACCTGCATAGTAGGCCAGAAGTAACCTGTTCGTATTACCTTGTTTACCAGGGACCTGGAGCCGGCGTGGTTGCCGCAAATTCCTCCGTGGATTTCTTCCAGTATGAACTTGGCTTCATCTTCATCAACACATTTCAAGTAAGGCATGGAGAAGCCTCTCTTGTATAAGGCGTCATTAAGAATCGTAAATTTGGCCGCCCTTTTCTTGATCTTTTTGGCCTCTTTTGTATTCTGAGTGAGGTGCCCGTCCTGGAGGAAGGAAATTACTAGCGTCATCAAGCTGTTTGTGCTCTAGATTGTGAAAGTTGGGACTTCTTCAATGTTGGGGCGTTTTTGGGCATCCATTGCCAAGCCCTTGCTTATCCCCCCTTCTTCTGACGATGCTAGCTTCGAGATTTCGTCTGCCGCCATGTTCTGGCTTCTGGGGATCTGAACAAACTCCACCTTATCGAACTCCTGAGTAAGATGTTTCGTCAGCCTGAGGTATTTCTGCATTCTCTCCTCTTTTGCTTCGTACTCTCCCTTGATTTGCTCAATCACCAGCTTTGAATCACTTTGGACTAACAGGTTCTTAGCCCCAAGCGCTTTTCTGAGCCTCAACTCCGTCAATATTCCTTCATATTCAGCTTCACTGTTGGAGCCGAAAATTTTAGTTGAACTCCGTATTTGAGCACTTCTCCGTCCGGGGCAGTTATGACGACCCCTACTCCCTCTTGCTTTTGGGTTGACGAACCATCTGTCTGTATCATCCATCGTTCGGCTTCTTTGGTGAGACTGTCTTCGTCCGAAAGGGTGAACTTGGCGATGAAGTCTACCAAAGCTTGTACCTTGATGGCTGGGATGGTACTCAATGTCAAATTGGCTGAGCTTAATTGCCCATTGGACCATTCTTCCGGCTGCTTCAGGTTTGTTCATGGATTTTTTAATGGGTTGGTCCGTCATCACCAGGATAGGATTTGCCTGAAAATATTGCCTTAGTTTTCGTGAGGCTACTATTAACGCGAACGCAATCTTTTCAATCCGGGGATACTTGGACTCAGCCTCTTGGAAAGCTTAGCTGACGTAGTAAACTGGGAGCTGTGTCTTGTCTTCTTCTCTAATTAGGGCTGCACTCACTGCTGTAGTTGATACTGCCAAGTACAGGTATAGGTTTTCCCTTTGCTTGGACGGACTTAAGAGGGGTGGGTTACTCAGGTAACGTTTGAGTTCTTGGAACGTTGCTTCGCATTCATCGGTCCAGGCGAAAGCCTACTTCAAAGTCTTGAAAAAGGGTAGACACTTGTCCATCGCTCTAGAGACGAACCTGTTTAAGGTTGCGATCCTTCCTGTGAGTTTCTGGACTTCCTTGACGGTTCTGGGTGATGCCATATTGATTTTGGCTTGCACTTTCTCCGGGTTTGTTTTTATTCCTCTTTGGGATGCCATGAAGCCCAAAAACTTCCCTGACGCTACACCAAAAACGCACTTACTTGGGTTCAACTTCATCTGGTATTATTTGAGGGTAGCTAACGTCTCCCTTAGGTCATCCAGATGCGCAAGCTCTTCTTTACTCTTGATGAGTATATCATCCACGTATACTTCCATGTTCCTGCCAATCTGTTTGCTGAACATTTTGTTCACTAGTCTCTGATACGTAGCTCCGGCAATCTTCAGTCCAAAAGGCACTACCTTGTAACAACAAAGTCCCTAACTCGTGATAAAAGTAGTATTCTCTTGATCTTCTTCTGCCATCCTTATCTGGTTATATTCTGAGAAAGTGTCCATAAACAACAGCTACTTATGTCCGGCCGTGGAATCCATAAGCTGATCTATCCTTGGTAGGGGGAAACTGTCCTTCGGGCATGCTTTGTTCAGGTTTGTAAAATCCACGCACATTCTTCATTTCCTATTTGCTTTCTTTACTAGGATAGTGTACTTCCTGGATGAAACCTGTCGCCAACAGTTTGATAACTTCGTCTGTAACTGCTTGGTCTCGTTTTGGGGCAAAGACTCTTCGTCTTTGTTGGACGGGTTTTCTTTCCTGGTTCACATTCAACTTATGTTGAATGACTTCTGGAGCTATGCCTAGCATGTCCTCGTGGCTCCATGCGAAGGCGTCTTGGTTTTCTTTAAGGAATTGGATGAGCCTTGTTCTCATTTCAGGGCTTAACGTCGTCCCTATCTTCGTGGTGTTGGTTGCCTCTCCTTTGACCAGTTCCACTGTTTCCAAGGCTTCCATTTTGTCCTCGTCATTCCCTTCGATCATCCATGTATGATTCTCCTTTGCGTCCAGGACGGCTTGATAACACTCCCTGGCTAAGACTTGATCTCCTTTTACTTCGCCGACACCGTTATCCGTTGGGAATTTTACCTTCAAGCAATAAGTTGACGTGGCCGCTTTCCATTTGTTAAATGTGAGCCTCCCAATGATCACGTTGTAAGACGAGGGGCAATCTACCACCAGGAAGTCTAATTTACGGGTTAACTGCGCCGGATAGGTCCCCACTGTTACTGTTAGCATCACTATGCCCTTGGGATATACCCTCTCTCCGCTGAAATTGACGAGGGGGGAGTCAAATGAGCGTAGTCTCCTTGGATCTAGCTTCAGCTGTTGAAAGGTAGGGAGGTAGATGATGTTTGTGGAGCTACCATTGTCCACGAGGATCCTTTTGGTATTGAATCCCTCTATATTCAGCATTATAACCAAAGGGTCATTGTGGGGCTGCTTCACTCCCTTGGCGTCCACTTCATTGAAGGACATGTCCCGGTCCGTCCGTTGCTGCTTGAACGGAGGTATCGTGTGGACGCTATTCACCTGTCTTTGGTACGCTTTCTTGAGGGATTTAAATGACCCTCCTATAATTGTCTTTATCTCCCCGATCACGTCTTGTGTAGGTTGGAACGGTTGATCATCACTCCTAGAAGAGGACTCATGCTGATTCTTATTGTCGTCCCTGAACTTGTTATATTCTCCCTTCTTCACGTATTTCTATAATTTGCCTTTCCATATCAACTCTTCTATCTATTCCTTTAGGTCCCTACAATCTTCCGTGTTGTGGCCATGATCCTTATGGAATCGGCAGTACTTGTTCTTATCACGAACGTTAGGAGATGAGTGCAATGGTCTTAACCATTTGAGATAGTGTTCGTCCTTAATCTGCATTAAAATTTTGTCAACAAGCATAACTAGAGGGGTAAATTTTACCGTCCGAGGACCTTTGTCCTCTTTTCTTCTATTCTCATCATTATTTCGACGATCTGGGTGTTCCCTCTTTTGACCCCTACGCTCGTCATCCCTTCTGTTGTAGTGAAAGACGAATCCGTGACCCTTACCATTCTGTCTACGTTTCGGTCTGTCTTCTCCTTAATAGCATTCCTTAATTTGTCCATCTCCTTCCTCATCTCTCGAAGGAAATCTGAATTCTGCTAGTCCGGAATAGTATGTCTTTGATGAATACTCCTCCTATGGCTATCCCCTTCTCCCTCCATGTTATCCTTGGACCGATTCTCTTCCTGTTAAGCCTGAAACCTGCTGAAGCTGTAGCTTCGTTTCCTGATTTTGTTTGGTAAGTTCTTCAATGGTGGCCGCAAAAACTTGAACTTGCTGGGCCAATGCGGAATCTGGATTGGATTCCATCTGAATGTAGAAGTTGAAGGAAACTATGTTTTCAAATATAAATCTGAAAATGTCGTCCCCACAGACGACGCCAAACTGATGAAGCGTAAGTTCGTTAGTCAAAGAAGGCAGATGGAACCGATCTTCAGCCTGGGTGATAGTGTCCTCAAGGTGGTCACCGGTGTGGTGCTTGCCACAAAGTCTCCGATGCCAAAGTCAATATCAAGAAGTTCGTTCAGAAAGAATAATGAAATATGACAGAGCAAGAAATATAGCTAAGTGTGTCTATGTACCTCGTGTTGGTAATGTGAGAGTTTTATATATATGTTGCCTTGGATTCTGACTGTTGTGGTTTATAATGGGACGTTAATGTCTTTCTTGGTAACGCCTCTTGCTTAGTAATGGGGTTTTAATGTGCTTTCAATAGTCTGCATAGCTGTTGTTGTAACCGTCCAAGGTGTTACTGGCAGTATTGAATGGTCCTGATACCTTTGTCAGTGATGAAGGCATTTTGTTTCAGTTCGTCCATGAGGATGATCTCGTCTGTAATACTGGGTTCGTCATTAGTTGATTTTGTCAGTCCCATCAGAATTTATTAAAGTTTAAAGGTGAAAAAAAATAAATTTTTAGTAAAGTTTAAGGACTAAAATAGTATTTTACTATTTTAATAATATTTTGATAGTTGGGAGAGATCAAAGAGAATGTTAAGATTAGACGTCTCTATTATAAACCTAAAAAAGTACCAATTGAATTACAAGATTTTTGATAGTAAATGATCAATTTGCGTATGCATCTAAAGTTATGATGTTTTAAACTTTTTGTTGTGGCTAGAGGATGAGAGAGTACTTTTTGTGTGTATGTCTAACTTGAGTATGTGAAGCCATTAATATTTAACTTGTTTATTTATTATGATTCCAATGTCCATCATCACATTGTGGTTGGTACATGCAATAAAATTAAAGAAATTAAATGTGGCTTTATAACGTTTTGGCATTTTGCATGACTAATAATGATGAGCTTTGACCCAATGAAATTAAAGAAATGTGGCTTAATATGTTAGTTAATTATTTTGTGCTCATCGTGTTTAGATTTGTCAATTTCTTTTCTGCAATATCTAGTTTTTGGTATCATTGATGACTATTAAAGAGCATTTGCAATGTTATTTGGCTATCAAAGTAATCAATATTCAATAGCCCAAATTATGATACACGGATTTCTTTTTCTTTTTCTCTTTTTTTGGAAGTAAGATTTTTTTTAATTATTATTTTTTATACAAAGATAGAAATTCTACCCTAGTCTAATCTAAGTGTATATGCGTGTGAAGTTCTCTATTAAAAACTTGAATCCTGACCTTTGCCCCTTACACTCCACAAGCACTTGTATTTGTGGAATGACTACCGCACCAAAGATATGAGATGGTTGGAAGTAAGTTTTGAATCTATTAGTTTGTGTTTGACTTAATTGTGTTAAACCATTAGGGAAACACACTGATAATGAATCTTTTCTTCATTTTTTTCTTAATAAAAAAATTGTGCCTTTTTAACTGGTAATGTTGCATTGTGGGGTAGCAAGCAAACCCATTAATAAAGCACTTTGTGGGGAAGGGGATTTTATACACTTGAGGCAAGATAATCGATTTGGCACTCTGAAGCTGCGATTTATCTGAAATTTGGCATTCATTAATAGTTAAAGTCACCTATTCTTTCAATATTGTTTCACTAGAAGAATACAGTTTCAAATCTTTAACATGTGGTTTGATAGAAATGTTAACTTCATGGAGGCAGGTTAGGACAGGAAGCTATATTGAAAGACATAAGATAAGAAGCATTTGACCAGTTTCTGATGTAGCTTATTTGTTGAAGTTACTTTTTGTCTCACATTTAAGTAAATAAATTATATAACTAGCTAAACACAGGCATCCTTTTCTTCTTTTTTTGCCAACAATAATTTCTACCCACAATTATTGTTGTCTTCTATCAACTATCAAACCACATAAAAAGATCCCACTCTAGGAGAAGGTATATCCGTATATGGTATTTTGGCTCTATATAAGAGCATTCACATCTGGATTGTTAAATGCCAAATGTACGATAGATTTAGCATTAAAGCCCATAAACCCCCAACACCCGAACTTGTAAAAGCTTAGAATTGCAAAAAAATTTCCAATACTGCTACAATACCGTCTTACTTTTACGACGGTACTGTAGACTATTGTATTGGTTTTTTTAATCCCTTTTATTCTTTCTCTCTCCTCTATGTCAGAATCACTTTCTTTCTCAACTCTCTTTCCTCATCTCAGAATTTCATCTCCCTCTCTCTCTGTAACTTGCTCTGTTGTCTCTCACTCTCTCACTTTGTGCTGGTGGTTGACCCTCCACGCTGGTAAGAAACAGAGGTCGTGGGTTCCGATCCGTGTTCTTGTGGTTTGTGGTCGATGTCTAGCGAATTTTGTTGTGGTGCCGTGGTTGTTGTTTCTGGGTTCTGTGGGTCAGATGATGGGTTTGGATAGGTAGATCAGTGTATCATGGGTCAAGTGGCTGCGTGGGTTTGGATCGGTTGTGGCCGGTGGGTTTGGATCGTGGAGATTGGTGGATTTTGGGTTTGGGACCGGCATGGGTTTGGATTAGTTGTGGCTTGTGGGTTTGGATCGGAGTTGGGTTTTGGCTTGGTTTGAGTTCGGCGTAGCTCCGATGGTGATTTTTTTTTTTTTTTTTTTTTGGCTTGGTTTGAGATCGGCGTAGCTCCGATTGTAGAGGTTGAGGCCAGTGCTAGAGGTTGAGGGAGAAAGAGAGGAAAAGGAAGAGAAAAAGAGAAATAGTAAAAAAAGGAATAAAAAAAATATTTAAATAAAATGGGAAAAAATAAAGTTTTGGGATGTTGGATGTATTGTAAAATGGTATTGTATAATTGATAAAGTAACTTTTTGAGATGATAAAATAGGATGTGATGCAATTTTCGGATGTGAATGCTCTAACATAACGCTTATAAAACTGGTCAAACGCACTCATCCTTTTCTTCTTTTGCCAACAATAATTTATCCCAATTTCTCAACCAAAAAAAAAAAATTATGCCACGATTAATATTGTTGTCTATTATCAACTACTAGACCACAGAAACTAAAAAAGATCTTGCTCTAGGAGAATGTATATCTGTATATGGTATTTCTGCTCCATATAACATAACACTTATAATTTGTGGGTCCCACAGTTGGATGGCCCCCACACAATATGATTATGATGTTGTATGGAGTGAAAATATAATATAGTTTCATCATCTCTATAGAGAGGTTTTATAAACTTACACAAGGCAAGACAAGATTCAACTTTTAATAGAATAGTAATGATTTATTTATTTTTGGAATTGTATTATGTTTTTATTTCATCTAATATTAGCCGCAATCATTTGTAACTTCTTATACTTGATGTGATGTTTAAAATTTGATCATTCAAGAGGACTTGCAATATATATATATATATATATAATTTTTTTTTTTGGTTAAACAGGCTTAATATATAACAGTACGCAATAACCAGTCTATTACAAAATAGCTCAGCTTTATCATAAGCTAACAAATTATCCACCACAGGCAGTAGTTCATACAAAATAAGGAAGCCAATTAATTAAATTGCTCCCATTTTAGCAAGCCTATCAGCACATCTATTAGCTTCCCTAAAGATGTCAGTCACTATGTAGTTAGGGAAGCCTCTGATCAAGGTCTTGCAATCATTCAAAAGGGGACATGCATTTGATTCACCATAATAAGTTCACATATAATAATTATCATATCATACATATGAATATTGAATATTTGGTTATAAAATAAAATTTTACTTGTTGAGCTAACTAAAACCCACAACTCTTAGTTGTTTTACCTAAGTTTTACCCATTTATTAAAAAATAAAAACAATGAGATATAAAAATTTTATCGAACTATTTTGTTGTTGTTGTTGTTGTTGTTGTTTTTTTTTTTTTTTTTTTTTTTTTTTTTTTTAAATAATTTTAAAAAAACAAACACACACACAAGAGAGAGGGAAACAAGAGAGAGGAAAATGAGTTCTAATGCAAAGGCACACTACAACTCCATTAAAAAACTATGGTAATTTTTAAGGGAAACTTTTTAGTTGTTAATACATACAACGTACGTAAATAAAAGTTCAAAATACAAAAACATCATGGGTTCCAGTTAGCTTAATTGATAAAGTCTCTGATGGTTGTATAAGAGATTTGGGCCTACACCAAAAACTGATTGGTGTCTTGGCCTGATGATAAAGAGCTATTATAAAAAACGGACGCTATAGGTTGAAACTCTCTAAGAAAAAAAAAAAGCCAAAACATCAAGAAGAGGTTCCTCAAATAAAATAAAGTTTAACGAAAGATAATAGCCTCTCTTTGCTAAGGCATCAGCAACACACTTGAATTAGTCAGGTGATCATACCTTAAAACCTAAAATTTAGGTGGATTAGTTGGTCTATTACCCCATGACTTAAATAAACATGTCAATTGTAACATAACATCCAAGCATTTTTTTTAAAATTATATAAAAAAATAAAAATAAATAATAAAACTCTGTAGGCTGAGATTGGACCTATGCCTATTCAGTCAAGTGTCTAGTGACTCGGGCAGCCCAAGGCCCATATTTCTAAACCCAGCTGAAATCAAACAACACCAAAAGCCTCTCTCATATGTTTCTTCTGTTGTGGATGACATTGATAGAAGCAGTACCAAGCTCTACGGGATTCGAGTTCGAGTTCGAGTTGTAGAGGAAAAAGGACAGGTTGAAGAGACAGAAGCTTAAGTTAGTGCAGAACTCGCTCTCGAAGTCCTCTCTGTTTCAGGTTGGACTCTCTCTCTCTCTCTCATTGACATTCTTTCAGCTTTTGGGTTTTTTTAATTGGGGTGTTTGATAAATTGCCAGAGAGAGCTGAGGATAACCCTTTTTTTTTTTTTTTTGGGGGGGGGGGGGGGGTAATCTTAATGGGTATGATACAGATTTTTGTTTTGTTTTTCGTGGTCGGAGAAATAGTAGGCCGATTGGTGTATTTGACAAGATATGACAGAGTTGTGGTCAATTTCACTAATAGAGTAGCATTATATGGGTGTTATTGGTTTTGTCAACTATTTATGTTATGAATGAATGTTTTGATTCATATAAATTTTTGAAATTATAGGAAATATTATTGATTTTATGCGCGTACCAATTGTTGGAAAATGTTTTCTCACTCATTTTCAGGATTGCAAACAAACACTAGAGAACATAGAAGTTTTCCTCAAAATATATTCTGGAAAACAAGTCATTTTCTAGAAAACATTTTTAGTCCAAAGGTTCTCTGAGTTGGAGAGAATTGTTTTCCCAGTACCTCTCCCTCTCATGGGGTGTGTGTTAATTTTTAGTAATTTGGCCATCTGAGTTGGTTTGGGTTTTTTCATTTTTTCAATGTCTGATTTTATATATCACATTAAAAATTTGCAGCTTTGGGTATCAATCTGTGAAATATAAACATGGCTGAGCGACAAACGCTGGATCAGCAGCACCAAATTGATCAACAGATTCAATCCTCACCGCCTCCAAGGGACGACATGATTGCATGTGTGATGGCATTGGAGGCTGCTTTGCTTCCATGTTTGCCTGCGCGAGAGCTTCAGGCTATAGACCGTTCTCCACACCCTTCTCATCAGAGTTAGTAATCCATTTCCTCCTCCTGATATAAGGGTTTAGACTTGTAGACCTGATATATTGTGTTTTGCATTTAATTTTGGAGATGGTCAAGTAACCACATGATGCTTATAGTGTTATATTAATTCTTAGAATCTTTGCAAGGTAACTTTGAAAGACCCTGTTTTGAAACAAAACAGAACTAATTTCTGATTAATTATTGAACTTAAGATGTATGTTTATTATTTTAAAGCTGATGTAGAAACATCTTCTGGGAAGAAAATCATTACATCCTAGCTAGAAGTGGATGCTTGGAAAACTTAAAATGCGAGAAAAGGAAAGTCATGTACATACAAATGTAGATATAATGGAAGGAATACGTTTGGTATCTATAGAATGGGCTCATTTTGAAGTACTTAATTTTGTTTTGTTTTGTTTGTTTGTTTGTTTGTTTGTTTTTGAGCTAGATTTTATATTGGAGGGCATTTTTCCAAAATTGTTTGTTTGTGATAAAACTATTGTGAGGAAAGAACATAGAATGCTTTGTGTTTTTTGGATAAGTTTGAATTGAAAGGATGATATCATAGAATTAATTGAGGGGTTGGAAAATTAGAATTATGGGAAGAAGGTTATATTCACTTTATGCAGAAAGGAAAGGTACAAATATGAGGCCTGCAAAATGAAGGCTGCTTGCTAAGATTTATAATTTGGAATTTGGTAGCAAACTGCAGAGCTTTTGTTTTGGCTATAAATGAATGTTACTGGGATGCTATTGATTGATTTCTTATCTATTGCTTTGCTAAGAACTGCATGGAAAATTCTGAGTTATTCCAGGTGGTTAATGCCTGAGGAGTTTCTTAAGCTATTTAGTGTTTGGTTATGGAGATGCTTTTATTTGTGGCATTAAATGTCCAAGGAGGAGTAACATTTTCTTCTATTTTGGGGTAACTTTTATCGTCTGTGATAAATTATTTTGGGTTGGTCTTGGATTTGGAAGGATAATAATCAGCTTGATTGATTATTCTGGAGTTTAACTGGGAAATTATTTCTTCAAATGGATAGTGTATTGTAAGATGTGAGGAGAGTGGGGTGGGGGGATGCACGAACCAACTATATGCTATTAGCAACAGTGAGCTCTTTGAAAGGAGGAAGGAATGATAGTTTACTTGCATAGCTATCATAACATATAGTTGAGGGTTGTTCAGTAAGTTAACATTGGACTCAAAAGAATTAACTGGGTTCTTGAAAATGTGAAGTCTATCGTAGAAAACTTGTTTGTAGGAAATTTTTTGACATCTCATCCTCTAAGATTTCAAAAGTCCTTAATTTGTTTAATGGAGCATATTATGTTACTAACAGAATATTTGTGCATGGCTTGCATTTTATCCTGAAAGCATGGACTATCTTAGATTTGAAATTGCAACTTTTCAGAACCTTGTTTGAATGGATGATAGTGTCAGGTTTATTTGCTTTTTCAAATTTTTTGGATTCCGCTGGTCATTGTATCTTTAGAGTTTAATTGGGGTTGTACCTACAGTAGACTTCCTGGGTTGCCTTCCTTTTCCTTCATAAAACTTCTTATTTATCCTTTTTTTTTTAAAGGAAAAGAAAAGCAAAAAGAA
Source organism: Quercus lobata (assembly GCF_001633185.2). Taxonomy (NCBI): domain Eukaryota; kingdom Viridiplantae; phylum Streptophyta; class Magnoliopsida; order Fagales; family Fagaceae; genus Quercus; species Quercus lobata. The sequence continues at coordinate 28,305,758 of NC_044915.1, read as the reverse complement.
AGAAGTCCAATGCCATTGATATATGCTTTGGCAATTGATCTACCCATGAAATAGATCCCCCCCCCCCCCCCCACCCTCTCTCTCTCTCTTAAAAAATAAAATAAGTCATCAACATCTCAAGCCGGTGGAGTAGTGGACTACTAGAGTCCCTTGGACAAAGATTACCTCTCTTATATTTCTGAATGTGCAAGTGATTGTAGAAATAGCTTACAGTGAAGTTACAAAACCTCTAATATTTCTAACTAATTCCCAAGTGTTTGACCTCATTATTATGCTTTGGAACATCATCTATATTGTTTTTGGATCAATTACTGTGGTCTGTTTATCAATCCTTTCTTAGACTGCATGGCTTTAATCTGTCAATAACAAATGTTTGGAATAGCTGATTGAAGTGCTTATATGTCTTTTCATTAGTACATGCTGAAAGGTGTTAAATTTTTGAGTGCTTCAGTTGATGTAGAAAGGCATGCCAGAGATTTTATGGATGCTGCCAAGAAGCTTCAGCTGTATTTTATTGGCCTGCAACGGGAGGATCAACCAACCAAGGTTGAAACACTTGGAAAGGTAACTCAAAGGCTATTTGCAGTTGATGTTGTGTATCCTACCCACTGATTCAGAAATTTGCTGGGAACTTGATGACAAGTCATTTTCATTGTGATTTCTGCTTTTAACAGGAGATCGCTATGATGGAGGAAGAATTAAAGATAAAGACTGAAATTATCAAGAAGCAGGAGAGACTGATCCAAGGATGGAGAAAAGAGCTGAAAGACCAATTGGACAAGCACAATGCCGAGTTGGAGAGGGTATAGAGTGTGGTTTTTGAGCAATAAGCTTGTAATGATTCTTCCAATTGGTGCTAACTTTTCTTGGTGCGTCATGCTCCTGGCCTTGGGATTGTTACTACATGCTAATGGCATTTTTTAAAAGATCTTCTTGCCTGTGTAGCTTGTAAATGTGAATTAGAAACATTTCTTGAATCCCTAACAATTTTAAATTCGTAGTGTTGCAAGCTGCTGTGATTGATTGAACGAGAGGTTGCAAGCTGTAGCGTTCTATACAGCGCAATGTATGTGATTTGCCTCTAATGAGCCTAAAAGTGAACGGTCATCTTTAAAGACTGATTTTCCTAACATTCCCCATTAAACATAGGCCAATTGACAATTTCAATTGGCACCTCTTCGAGTTTCCAACACCTCCTTTGCATATATTGAAAAAAAAAACAAACAAAATTTACCAATCCAAAAAAAAATCAACAAAATTCGCTAATCCAGTTCTTCATTACTGGGCAACGATGGCTATCTTAGTATACCAGTGCAGAATGAAATGATCATGAAATGCCATGTCAACAGTACTATAAGCAGACCTGGCTGGAAAATTGCACTGCTGTGCAAGCCGAAGGGCAATAATTTTGAGATCTCTCGGGGTACAGATTTGGCTTTACAAGTTCGTGGAATACGCAGAAGGCAATAAAGGATAAGCATTGCAGTTTGCCACCGTTTCCTCACGCCAGTACAGAATTTCAATATATGGTTAAAACCATCATCGTGTTCCAAACAGCTGAGATGTCAATAATTTTCAAGGCACTTGAGAGGCAAAACAGAAATGAAACTTAAAGGGGGTTGATAACTCAAAAAGGAGTCAGATAAGCTTCTTAATTCTTTTTCAAATGGGTAAAGCAACATTGAAAAGATTACAATTACAATGATACACGATCACTTCTAAAGGCTACTTTTGAAAAATGAGAATGTAACAAAGATAACTAGCAAATGAGAAGATATCACATCTAATTCAGTAGGTAATATCCCAGTTGAAGATGCATTTCAGCCTTCCCCCTTGTGGATAGAAAAGGTAAAACCTAATTTGTCTATTTCTTTGCATATGTGATCAACATTGGATTCTGTTGGGTTATCTTGAAACCTTGGAGTGCCTGCATCGCAGCTGTTGATTGCATCTCATCTGTATACTCCACAAAGGCAATTCCTGGCTTTGTTTCCACCATTCTAACTTCCTTAAAACCATGATATTGGTGGAAGAGCATTTGCAGCATCATAGGAGTTGTCTCGTGGGGAAGATTCTGCACGAACAGTATATTGTTTGGTGGAGCAGGTGCCTCTGGTACCAAAGACTTTACACCACCCGGATAGGGTATTTGAGATAGCTGCACCATTTTGGAGAGAGAGTGAGAGAAAGCAATACGATAAGGATTTTATTACAAAATATAAAGTATTGACACACCCATATGAATTCATATAGAGCACAAGGGATTAAGAAAAATTACTAAAACATGAAACCACATTTCAAATAAACTCAGAAGTGGTCTCAAAAAAGAAAGCATGCTTACTGGAGGTGCAGATCCATAAGCTCCAGCATATGCAGGATTCAGACCCAATCCAGCTTGAGCATCATGTTGTTCTTTTTTCTTCTTTCCTGCAACAATAAGGAAACATGTAAATCTCAGTAAAACAAAAACAAGTTATAAGAAAACCAGGTGTAGGCCATACATTTGCCACTCTAGCTAAAAGAAAGAAACAAGGGAGTGTCCAGTACTTCTTATATACTACAAGATAAGCATCCAATACTTAAATTTTTATTTAAAAAAAAAAAAAAAAATTTCTTGCATCGTCCTGAACATGTAACATTAGGACATGACCTTCAGTTTAAAGGAACATAATTACAAGTTAAAGCATGGGAAAGGTTTAAAACATATGTTCTGACCAATGTTCAAAGAAAAGATGCTTGTCTGATTAATATAAAACAATAAAGCATTGTATCCATGTCCTAGTTCATCCTAATTATGGAATTTTCACATCAAAATAAATCATACTGTATCCAAATCCTGAATCCACATCAATGCTTCATAGTCAACACTGGATTTACTCTTAGAACCATGACAAAAACTTCAAAAAACTGACAAATAATATATAGTGAAAAACTACATACAACAACAATAACAACAAAAAAGCTTAGTCCTAAAAATCTGGGGTCATCTATGGATCATCAACACACTTGTTACAGTAGGCCGCATATACTCTTTTCCGTCATTCTATTCTATCCAAAGTTATTCTCTCTATTAATTCCTCAATAGATGTCATTTTTCATTACTATTAATGTTAGTTTTGGTCTTCCTCTATTTTTTTATATTCTTAATTTGAATCAACTCACTCTTTTCTCATTGATGCATTAATCACTATCCCTTAAATATGACCAAACTATCTCAAGTGACTCTCCCTTATCTTTTCACCAATAGGGGCACCCCTATCTTTAGCGAATTTTTTTCATTTTAAGTGTCCATTTGGGAACAGCTTATTTAGCTGAAACTGAAATTTTTTTGCTAAAAGTACTATAGATTAAAGTAAAAGTTAGCTGAATAGTATAATAGGATCCATGAATAGTACAAAAACGTGATCTTTAGCGAATTTTTTCCATTTTAAGTGTCCGTTTGAGAACAGCTTATTTAGCTAAAACTGAAAACTTTTTGCTAAAAGTAATGTAGATTAAGATAAAAGTTAGCTGAATAGTACAGTGTGACCCATAAATAATACCAAAAAGTGCAGTCAAACCCATGAATAATAACAAAAATAAGTTGAAATTGCAAATAAGATGAAATTTTCAACTTGTCCCAAACGCACACTAAAACTAATATTTCCTTATATTTTCACAAATCCATCCTAAAATTCTCATTTTATGAATATGTTGCTTCTTCACAGCTAGCATTTAGTATCATTGAGCATGGATGGCATTTTAGTAGTCTTATAAAAATTTTCCTTTTAACTTAAGGATAAATCTTAGGTATAATACCTTGAGTGTTGTACAGAAGGTTCCCTTAATTAAATTATAACACATGGTTGTATTGACCAATGAAATACAAATAGTGTTTTCTTTTCCTATGACAATCAAATTCAATATTCAATATAGCCATGTGTTTTGAATTTAATTGAGGAACCTAATGTACTACACATAAGGTATTCTACCTAAGTTTTACCCTTGATAGGTATTCTACAACCACACAATACTACAGATATGCTTCTCGGCTTTATCTACTAAGCTATTATCCAATGATTCTAAAATGGTGGGTATACCTGAATTTATTTAATTTTTTTTGATCAGTGGGTATACCCGAATTGAATATCATAAGATCCCAAGCATCACTTAGAGTCTTGGTACAAAGAGAAGATAACAAATACAATACAAATATGCATTTATCTTACAAAAAAAAAAAAAAAAAAAAAAAGCATTTATGACATTATTGCTCAAGAAAGTTTTCCTGACAAGTGAAAGAGTTCAAACTGTCCAAGCAGAGAGGACAAACATTTGTAGGAGAAAATAGAACAAAAAGGAAAAGAGAGGGGGGGTGGGGGGGAGGATTCTTACCCTTTTCCTCATGCCTCTTACGTCTTTCACGTGGAACAAAAGTACCATCAGCCTTGGCTATCACATCTGATTTTGTCTTTGCATATTGTATTCTCTGTGATAATCACAAATATCAATTAAATTCAGTTGATAGCAAAAACAAAGAGTTCCATCTGCAATGGCAGTTTTAAAATTAAAGCAACACATGCAAAACCATCAACTAGGCCATATGAACATGATCAAGGAAAAGAAGTGTACCATCCAAGTTGACAGCCATTTAATTCATTCATGCTCTAATTGATAAAATACCACAAGTTGTATGGAAGCTACAATACAAAATAACCTTACAAAGAATAAGCAATTTCACGTAACTGGCAAAACCATTCCAGAAAATTTAAATTAAGGTTGAGGACTGTTATTTGACCTCATCATGTTAGGGAGGAAGAAACCCACAGCCAATCGATGAGAAACAACCAATTCACCAAGAAGTCCATGGGTGGCAGTCAAGTGTGTTGAAGGTCGAAACCAGCTAAAATCTAGGCGGAACGAGCTATATTTTTGATAGGATCAGATTTGTCAGATAAGAGGTTTATCCAGACCACCATTTGACCTGCAACTCACCTTTTTTCTTTAACACTCAACCTCCCACCTGGTTGAAACCATCTGAAAGCCTTCGAGTAAATCCAGGTTGGATGGATGGGTTGGGCTGAGTGGGTTGTTGCTCACTCCAATCACAGAGGTAAGGAACAAGTGCATATGTGCATAGATTTTTATTTTTTTATATCTTATCATTTAAATGAGCAGGATCTTTTTGGAGCGACTAAAAATTGTTTGGAGGAGGCACCTTAAATTGAGGGCAGAGGCAAAGTCTGTTGAGAGGAAGGAGAGACTAAGTAGTTTAGATTGTTCCATCTTATTGTCTAATGTCTTTGTTGAGATTGTTCTATATTGTTTTCTAATGTTATGGAAAGTTATAGGATAGAAGAGACATTATGTTGCCATTTAAAATGTGAGGTTGCAACCATGAATATTGGAAAGTAATAAGAGAGGTTAGAAAAGAAAACAAGAACATGGTTGCCCCCTTTTCCTGCATCATTTGCATAGAATGGGTGGCAGAAGACATGCAGCCATCTGCCTGACAAGCAAAACACATACGAAAACCTTAATTTATTTTTCAATTACACATACTGAGAATATGACCTACAAGCCATTAACATGTTCTTCTGATGCGTTTAAAACCCAATGAAGTTAAAGACATTTTGGCATTTTCCATATACAGGAACTAATGACGCACCCACTGTATCTTTTATCAATATTAAACCCCTAAAAAACTGATTATTGGAGTATTTCAATAAACTAATCTTTTTCTTCTCTTTTGGGTTAAGTAAATTAAATTCATTAGTAACGCAAGGGGGTCCAACTCAGGTATACAGGAAGTATACAAGAGATGCACCAATAAATCAAGTAAAAGTAAAGAGATTGAAGGAAATTCTAGCAAGATTAAGAAAGAAAAACATCCATTTGCAACCATCCAATCATAGAGGGTCTTCAAGGGTAAAAGTTTCAACTCCGTAATTGTCTTCTCACAATCTTCAAATTCCGCACAAGCTTCAACTCCACATGATGCATGAAGGGATAGCATTCCATATGCTTACATATCAGTGCCAACCAAACCTTACTTTCCAACAATTGAATAAAGGCATGACCCATTTCACCACAAACAAACATAAAAACAGCTCTCATAGTTTCTTGGTTACTTTACAGTTCAGGAGCACATGATCTGTGGTTTTCCTGCTCTCTTTACTCATACAATACCATATGGCACTTTCTCAAACTATCCATCATTAAGGGCTCGTTTGGATTGAGAGGGGAGGGAGGGGGAGTGGAGGGGAGTAGAGTAAAAGTTGGCTAAGAATAGGCTAATTTTGGGCCAATTCCACTCTACTCTACTCTACTCTACTCCTCCTCCCTCCCTCTCAATCCAAACGGACCATAAGATTTCACTTAATGCTGCAATCCCCTCCACCCCCAAAAAAAAAAAAAAAAAAAAAAACTCTCTTCCAAATGCTCCTCCAAAGGAAAGAGATTCCGCCATTGGGTGTCAAAACTTTGTAATATGCTTTAACCTCAAGATAAACCAATTATTGTATTGCATGATCTCCCTATATTCTCTATGCTCACCAAAGACCAAGATAACAAGATATTAATTGTAAAGATTTTCAAAATTAAGGGTTAGTTATAACTATCCACCATAAACTATGGAGGCATTTACATTTTGCAAGGACAGAGAAATCGCCTCTAATCTAGAACACCACAATATAATTCAATCCCATGACCCATTAAGCAATTTAAATAAGTCATGTATTTAAAAAGTACATGTGTATGGCCATTTCATTGCCACATAATGAGTTTTAGAAGCTTTCTCCAAACGGGTTTAAAGAAAAATCCTATCCCATACACAATGTGGATTTTGGAATCAACACCCATTACAATTTAGACATCCACCCTAAACAAAGAGGCAGTTTGCTATGCAAATCCTAAACTTAACAAAAATTTATGCAAAATCAAATTAATCTTCTATCCCACTAATATGATAATTTAGACACTAACTAGGAATCAAATTGCATAAAAGAAAATTCCAAGTTTTGACAAAAGAAATTTACCATGGGCTTGTCGTAGAATGGGAAGCCCTGCATTTGGCGAAGCGCATTGGTGGCAGAGGAAACTTCATCGAACACAACCCAAGCTTGGCCTTTGTGCTTCAGAGTCTTGAAGGCCAGCACCTCCAATATCTTCCCGAATTGCGAGAACACCGCGTGCAGAGACTTCTTCAACTCTAATAACAAAACCCAATTCCCATAAATTCAAAACGATTCGTTTTTGCAGAGAGCGTGAGTGAGTGAATGAGTGATAGACATAGTTGAGTAGTGTTTACCTTCGAGCTTGATTTTCTCGTTGAGGTTGTTAATGTATATGGTCACGTTCGGAGGGACTTCTGTGCCTGTAGTATTAATCTCTGCCATCTTTGCTTTCTCTGGTCTCTGAACTAAGCTAAAAAAACATCAAGAAGAAACTGTTAAAACGGTGAATTTTAAGGGTTTAAGCCTTTAAGGGTTTTTTTGCCCTAACAGTGATCGGAAAGTAGTGAGTACTGAGAGAAAGGGATAGAGATAGGAGAAATTTAGAGAGAATAGTGTGATATGGGCTGGGCTTCTTTGGTCGTAAAAATATAGGTCCATAATTTTATTTTATTTTTGGGCTAAAACGTAAAACTCACCTTCTATATATTTCATCAAAATTCATTTTAGTTTTTAATTTTACTTTTATTTATTTAAGTTCTTTAACTTTCAAGTTTATATTAAAACTGTATAAAAAAAAGTTTATATTAAAACATTTTCATCAACTTTTATTATATGTTGTGGTTAATTTTTCAATTTTTTAAATTTTTCTTCAAGTTTTTTAAATTAAAAAAATACAATTAATAATTGAAGAATATTTTTCAGATTTTTTTTTTCAAAATATTTTAACAAAAACTAATAGAAAGTACTTAATTGAATAAATCTGAAACTTAAAGGACTGATATGAACGAAAACAAAGTAAAAGGATTGAAATGAATTCTAGAGAAACAAATTCTAGAAAAACATAGAAGATGAGTTTTGTATTTTAGTTTTTTTTTTTTTTTTTAATTATTGTGAGACTGGGACAAGTTCTGGGATTAAAGGTCTAAAGCTAAAAATACAAGAAGAAACTGTTAAGAAGGTGACTTTTAAGGGTTTAAGGGTTTTTTTGTCCCAACAACGATAGGAGAGTGGTGACTCCTGAGAGAGAGGGGGATAGAGATAAGAGAAATTAAGAGAGAGCAGTGTGATATGGGCTTGGGCTTATTTGGTCATAAAAATATAGGTCCATAGTTTTTTTTTTTTTTTTTTTTGTGAGACTAGGGCAAGTTCTGGGATTAAAGGCCTAAGGCCCAAATTTCCAAACCCAAATTGGGTTTTCATTATACCCATGCCAACCAACTCAATTCAACTAAATTCAAGGCACAGCCCAGTTTTGAAAATGACAATGAGGTAGTATACCAACGCGTTGGTGAGCCTGGTCGTAAAACATGCCTCTGGCCTCTGGGGGCATGGGTTCCACTAACAGCGTATATTGCGGCTCCTACCTCACTTGCACACTGTTCACTCAGCTCATCATTGAATATTGTATGGGGTCTTAGTCCGAAAGCAGTTATGATAGTATTATGGTTAATGCTCAAATAGAAGAATTGCACTGATCGTCCCCTCGAATATTTTTTTGTTTTTTTGTTTTTTAAAAGGAATTACGTCCAGTATTTGGCAATTCCAAGTTCCAACCTTTTTCCGAAAGGGCACAATTTGAAAATCTGACCCCAAAGCCTTTTACCCCCATTATACGTTTTCGGTAGATTCCTGTGTCCCAACTCTTGCGATGGACGTAAAGCCAAATTGTCTAAAAAAAAAGGAATTATAGCTAAATCAACATTTTATGAAAAGCCTTTTACCCCCATTAAGCTTGTGTCTGGGAAAAAATTAAACAATCAGTTTATTTTATTATTCAATCTATTTTTGCTACTATTTATATATCTCATTGCACTTTTTGGTACTACTCATGAGTCACACTATACTATTTCAACTAATTTTTATCTTTATTCATAATACTTTCAACAAAAAATTTTTAATTCTAACAAAATACGTAGATCTTAAATATTCCATAATACTTGGTCCAACATTTTTTGTCGCTGGAATATGGATACGTAATACTTTTTGTCCAATTGCTTTCGGGATAAAGCTGAAAACAAGTTGGAAAGTCTTCGCTCTCAGCCTCAGGCACATTATTTGAAGTCAAAAAGAAAATATCTTCCTCAACCTCAAGACGAATCTAATCTATACCCTATTTTATGTGTAGTGTTTCGTTTATAGTTTTTCTAATTTGATTTACTGTGGAATTTAAATTTTTTTAATACTTTTATAAGGGAAATCAATAATCGTTGACCCAACATTTCCCACCATTGTTTCCATGGAACCACGTCAAAGAATGCAAACGTGTTTTTCTTTATATTTTAGAAAAGTATAAGATATCATTCAATGTATGCTTAAACTATACCCGTGCGCACTCATTAACGTTATTTTTGATTAATTTAATTGATAAACTTTTTTTTTTCCAAATAAGAAATTTGAGATTTGAATTGTCTATACTAAAAATTAATTAATATACCTTACAAATTGAGATTCTATTATTTCTATCAAAAAAATGGACAATTGTCATTCACATTAATTAAACATTTTTTAATAGTATTTTGGTGCTTATAATAATGGAGGATGTGGGATTTCAACTTTTAAGAGATTATTGAATTATAAAGCTCTTAGCAAAAATAAAATATAATTACTAACAAACAAAAGCTCATAAGAATATGCTAATAATTTTTTAACTCAACTAGTTAGCACCTTTTTACTTAAAAAAAAATAAAATAAAATAGTTAGCACCTTTTGATTTTTTAACTAAGATATTCATGATTTAATTCTCTATTAACTATTTCTCAAAAAAAAAAAAAAAAAAATCACCCATTAACTATTGAACTATATATCTTCATCAATTATGGATGATACTGTGGTAGTTGCCTATCAATAAATCATTCACAGGATGGGTATGATATTGGGCTTTAACCTTTTGCCACTTTAATACCGTGTGAACTTAATGTTTTCCATGTACCAGCTTGTTGTTGCTTCTGTGTTTCTGCCGTGTGCAGCTGTGTTTTGGACTTTGTTGTCTTTCTTTTTCAGCTTTTTGAATAAAATCCGGTCCAATAAAAAAAAAAAAAAAAAAATACCGTCTGAACGTGGCAGCACCAATGAAAAAAAGCCATTGATACGTGTGCTACATAGATTCTTATATTTAGATTATAAAATCTTATTGTGTTATGAGTATGCATGACAGTGAAGGAGGTTGGATTTGTACCATAAATCTTCTAAGCATAGAGAGAAAGCAATACTATTGAACTATTAAATTATTGATAAAAATAAAACATAATTAATAACAAACAGAACCCCGTAAGAATATTCTTCATCCATTATGAATGGGTAGTTATCTATCAATAAGTCATCAATAAATTTGATGTATGAATATTGGGTTGCAACCTCTGGCCACTTGAATATTGTGTCAACACGGCAGCAATATTGATTAAAAAAAGCCATTTTCATCTTAGAAAAATTATTAGGCACACTTGAAATACCATAAATATATACTTTTCCCACTCACATAATTAGTGGATCTCACCATGAATTTAATTAGTGAGACCTACCATTCATGTGAGAGAATAAAATATGCATTTATGATACTCCGAAAATACACAATAATTTCTCTTCATCCAATACGTCAAGTATTAGAATTCTCTTTATTTGAAATGGATCTTTAAAATAATATAATTTAAAATTGTATTTAGTGATATGTCATTAAATGATATGGCATTTTGCATATTATTGTATTCAAGAAACTAAAATTTTTAATTATAATTTTGTAATATTATGAGAGAAAATTTAAATTTTAGATATCTACGATAGAAACACCAGGATGTTAAGAAACAACGTTAGAAACAGCATAGGATGTTAAGAAACACCATAGGATGTTAAGCTGTTGAATTACAAACCTTTTTGAAACATTATTTGTAGTGGGATATAGCATCACTAAAACTTTTTAACGTGGCAATTCTTGCATAGATATAAATTGGTCCCCCTCTAAGATCGCTATCATCAAATCAACTATAAGTTGGTAAGCATATCCACTAAAATGGCAATATTGGGATTGATTATTGAACATTAAATAAGATGTAAGCATTTAAAATTAAGAGAAATAAACATGACAAGTCAACTACTTTTTTGTACTGATGAAGTGGTCATAAGACTCATATATTGCTGCACAATTGATGGAGGGAAACTCTTGACCAGCCACCGACCCACCAGCAACCTTTTATGACCAGAAGCTTGTCCGGATAACCATGACTATAATGAAAGGGACTGGGGTGTTCCTGTAATGGAAGGAAATGAGAGTGGACCGTGTCTAACTTTTAGGGAAAATATTTCGAGAGAGAGAAGGTTAAACCTTAGGTTAATTAACCTAATTTCATGCTTCTTACACGCTTCAAATGATATATTAAGTTGTGGGTTCTGATTAACTCAACAGGTAAAATCTTTTATAGTTGAATAAGATATTTAGAATTCAATTTCTGCCTACACTAACAACTTATTAGTATTTTAATTTGATGATAAAATGTATTATTAAGAACAGATGTCATAGTTTAAAACTCTAAAATAAAAAACAAACAAACAAATAAATGATATGCTAGGTTTGCTTTATCTATAATTTGAAAATAATTCCTACTTACTTACAAAATATAAACCTGGATTAAGATATAAAATAGACTTGGACTTGGAGTTAAATCAATAAATGGCCATTGATATTTATATATGCTCTGTGCTCACCCTTCATCTCTCTTTCACTCTGTCAAAACTCAAAAATAGTGTTGAGAGAATGCAGTAGTATTATACCTTTTCGGTCTCTTTTAAATCCTCTCTCTCTCTCTCTCTCTCTCAGAAAAAGTCCAAATAAATAAAGAAAAAATATCCCTCTAGCCCTTTTCTTCCCCCCAACTTCTTTCTCTCTCGTCACATCATAGTATCATACTATAAACCGTGTAATAGCCAATGGGCCATAATTAAATGGCTGATCAGGATTGAACAAGTTGAAAAGTCACTGAAACAAACGAAGTCAGTTGGTGGAGCCCATAATATGCTGTATTAAGCAATTTGATTCTGCGGACAGTGAACCACAAAACAAAAGAATCATCACAGTAAACGCATAACATAAATACAGCACAGCTGCAGCGAGTCAGTGACGTTAATTAACGTGGTGCATTAAATATGCGGCGCTAGCTAGCTGCAGCCTGCAGTAGTATCATAAATCACTGAAGACACAGCGCTCTGTCTTTGTCATGGGTTTTTATTGGTTTTTTGATATTATTTGCAGCACCACGAGGAATGCTTATGGGGATTCATGGCTTACACGATGCCACGATCCTCTTCGAAATAAACGAGTGTCGTTTTATGATGCTTGCCTTGTTTATTCGGCACTGCCTAGTGTATTGGCCAATAGATATTCGCCTATACGGCTATACCCCTTATATTTAGTTTGTGACTTTGTGTAGAGCATAACCATCTCACAAAAGCGATTGGATGGTGATGATAGAAACTATGCATCACCTACCACTAATACAACTCACAACTATTTTTGTCAAGGTATTGAGCTTCATCAATCATATTCATTAGTATATTCATTTATAAATTTTATGCAGTAAAATTTGTTATACCATTAACATTTTTCTTGATTGATATCAAAAACAAAAAAAAAAATCTTGAGAATAAAAGATGAAAAAAAAATTTGAGAACAAAAGAAAGTACAAAATTATTCATACTTTTTCATTGTTTCATTACTGATCACAAATCCATAGTAGTGTTTTATTTTCTATACATCCACTTTTCATTATTCCTACCAAATGAAGTGGTGAAAAATACAAATATTTTTTATCTTTCCACTTTTTCATCATTTTAACCTAATAGAGTCTAAGTAAGAGTCAATAGAATGGGTATGACAAGACATTCATTTCTTTATTTTTCTCTTAGAAATCTAATATTTATTCTCGAATTTAAGAGAAATTGGAAATAATGGAATAGAGTTTAGTAAAACTTTGAATGAAATCCCTATAACATCCCTAATATTTCACAAATTTCATTTAACACATCAATCTCTCTTGTATTTGCCCCACCTTTCTCATTTTACATTTAGTAATGCAAATAATATCTAGTCATTCTCTAAAAATAGTACAAATAATAACCCGTTACTAACTCGTACAACATGCATGAGAAAGTTTGACAAAAAAATATGTATATATGATACATGTTTAATTTTTATAAGTATTGATAAATAAGAATGCAAATTAAAATTCTGTAGAAAAGAAGTTACCTAATTTCATATAATTTATTTAGTGAAGATCAGACCTAAATTAATTATAATTTGTTTAGTTTTGCATTAATGATTTTTTTTTAAAAAAAAAAACAATAAGTTCTAATTAATTTAAACTATTTTCTATAACTTAAAAAAACCAAACTAAAAAATAGAAATATTTTAATGATGACATTGAAAAACATGAACTTTCAAAAACTTATTAACGATCTTAAAGAAAATAACAAAAAATTTATATATAAAAAGAATAATTTATAGATATGAGAAATTGTAATAATAACAAATGACAATGGCTTGGTATTTATTAAATAAGAGGCATAATAATAATGTTATGCTGTTATAAAATGTTTATTTACTATTCATTCTTGTGATACTTCCAAGCAAAGTGTTTTCTTTTCACTCCCATTCATTCATAACCTTTAAAACTTTCCGCTAACATAATTTTTTTCTATTTCATTTTTTTCCCCATTTGTATACCCCCATTACATTCTCTTCCATTATCGTTTACTTATTATATTATGTTCCAATCCTCTATGAACTCTCCAATTAAAAGAAGTCTAATTAGACCGAGAATATATTCATTTTTGTGACCCATTCCAACATTTGTTGAACTTTAACATCAAGCACTTCTTGAATAGCAAATCAATTGTCTCCAATCAGGGGCGGAGCCAGATGGCTCCTAGGCCCACAAAATTTAAAATTTCTCCAATAGCATACATGGCAAAATGATTTGAGCATACTTAAAAATTATAACCGGCCTCCCATTTGTTACTTGAAGTTGTACTAGTCCAACAACTTAAAGAAACTTGTCCTCAAATAAAATAATATTTGGCACTTTCAGTTGTTCAAACACTTGTAATTAATCCAATGGTCAATAACTACTCTCTCAACCCATTAATCATTTCAAACACATAACTTTACTTTTCCCCATTCATTCTCACTGTCAAGGAAACTACAGTCTACAGGTGCTTTGCCTTGTTTTCCTCTATAGAGCTGCCAACCCATTATTTATTTCTTATCAACTCATCTCATCCCAATATTCTCAACGCAGTCAAACAAAACCATCAAACTTTGTATTGGTGTTTAGATTTTAAGAATATGTTTTGTTTATTAAGGTTGTGTTCTTTTTTTTTTCCTATAGTTATATGATGTATAGTTATATGATGGTATATTACTTGTAGGAGCAAGGGTCTAGATCGTATATTGGGCATTGGGCTTTATCCGAGGGCACAAATGGGTCCGAGGATAAGCAAATAATTATGAGATATTCCCAGATCAAGTCCCATTAGCATAGGGCAAATGAAGGATCGTCTGAAGAGTACATCCTCCTCAGATTTAATGAATAGGGGTCAAAATACATAATCCAGTAATTAAAGCGACCTTCCAGGAAGCTTCAATGACATAGATGTACTTCGTGGACACATGAGAAGGAAAGAAACCTGAAAATATCTAAGAGAAGGCTGTCACCACCACATTAAATGCACTGCAGCTACTTTTCTGACAACATTTACATGAAGAATATCTCTGAACAGTGTTACCTTAACTACCGCAACTCACAGAGAGCTAGAGAGGGTGTCTGATGGGACAAGCACTCAAGTAGAGCTTTGGTTTATCAACAAGTGGAGGGTAAAGATTATTCAAAGAGAGACATATAAGGAGAAGGACCCTTTCATGAAGGGGGATCGAAAAGAGAGAGAGAGAACATTGTAACAATCTAAACTGTCTTAGTATCCAACTGTGATCAATATCTCTTATTTGTGCTTAATTGTCATTTAGTCCAATACTAGCCGTTGTTCAATTCATTAGGACCTAGTTCTTTGACTCATTCTCTACAAATTCATTATATTGGGCTCATTGGATCAAGACTCCATACATTTTGAACTTAAGCCCCAAATTGCGACTCTATATTACCATATTACATTTCTCTTCCAGTTAATATATCGTCATGTGTTTTTTAAGTTTATTTTTTGGGATTTGAAATTAGGTGCCAAATAATTCATTAAAAAAATTAAAGTAGAAGAAAATTTTAATAATATGGACAATGATGAGTTGATAATGCTTAAAATAATAGTAGAATTTTCAATAGATTTATGAATTATAATTATTGTATCAACACTATAACTCGGCCTCCTAAGCGAACATTTTTTATTACTGTCTCCAATAGTCAATCCCAAAAGAAATAAAATTGAATTAAAATTATAAAATGTTGAAAAGATGTGTGTTGAAAATTTGAAATTATAGCCACCTCAAATTTGTAGTAAATTGTAGTAGAGGGAATAGAGAACCCAACATGTACAGCCCAACATGTGGAACTTGTGGAAAGCCTAAAAAAGAGTTCATTGAATATAGCACATTCCCTGTGAGCCGAAAGTGAAACACACAACACAGTCTGTGACTCATGGTGCATAGTTGCGAAGAGGATAGCTCATAGCAGCCACTAAATTTAATCAATTGGGAAATAAAATTAATAAAATTCATCAAAAGCTAATACAAAAGCAAGAACAAACACTCACTACCTCACAAAGTGACGTAGGCCTTTGGACTAATCATAGTAACCTTGACTTAGATAGGACCTTTTCATTAAAAAGAATTATAATAATAATTTATTATTTATTATTTTATAATAAGAATTTTACTAATGTGTGTATTTAGGTCACACATTAATTTTTATTTTTGAAAAATTAAAAAAATAATGATAATTTTTTTAATTTCTGAAAACATGTTTCTAAAAATAAAAAGTTTAATATGTATCCTAAAGATACACATTAACCAGACCCAAATAATAATATCTCGGCTGGGACATTATTGGGCTGGTCACGGCTTCCAGAAGGTATAAGTAACGTAAAGATCAAACCCCTCCGCCGACTCTTTCCTCTCTATTTCCACTCCACGTGGACGGCCCCGATGTGACGTTGCCACTTTCGTCAACGGATGTGATTTCCTTTCCTAGCCTTTCTACATTTCCCCTACCCACCCAGGCAGACCTTTCCTCGTCTCAGCTTCTTCTTCACGTGTTTGATGTTGACAAAGAAAAATTAAAAAAACGTTTTGTTAACTAGTATCGAATATTTGTTAAACGATCAGGAAACTTTTAATTTCACTTTCATAAAAAATATTAAACATAATTTAATTATAACATTCTTATAACATTTATTAACATTTTTCTTATTAATTACATCATATTTACAAGTGCTTTAAGGCAATTATTAATGAAAAATTATTAGGTACTCCCGAAATATCATAAATACGTACTCTCTCCTCTCATATAAATGATGAATTCTACCATTAATTTAATTAGTGAGATCCACCATTCATGTGAGAGGAAGGAATATATATTTATAGTATTCCGAGAGTACACAATAATTTCTCATTATTAATAAGATCTAGTTATGAAAAATTAAAAAATCACCAAAAAAAAGTTAGTCACTTTTTTCTCATTTTTCGATAAAAAGTCTTTTAAGATAATTTATTAATATATGTTCTGAAGACATATGTAAATAAAAACTCTTGTTAATAAACTCTTTTAAAAAAGTTTTATCAATACTTTTATAAGAATTATTATTTATTAACTTTTCTCTTCTTAATAAATCATTTTAAAAAAATTTTAATAATTTTTTTTCTCCATATAAAATTTCTAATAAAGTTTCCTAAACCCATGCTTTTAGTGCCCCATTAACTATTTGCTCAAAAAGTAAGCTTTCTTCACCTAATACTATTAGTCAATCTTGACCGTCCGATTGATTAACTTTAATCCTTCATTTGCTTCCCATTGACTCGGAGGACATATTAGGGGTCAAGGAAGGCTATTCTAGTAGTTTCGGTGCAACCGGCTCTCTCCAATAAGGACCAGTTGGCAGAAAAGGAGAGGTACTGGAAGCTTTGACAGGGTTCTTTTTAGAAAGCAGGTGGACGGTATTTTGTCTCTCTCTCACGTTTCCTCCGTGACATGGCCTGAGTCATACGGTGACTCCATCATTGATTCCATTTGGTAATATTTTACAAAGAGAAAGACCTAGAAGATCTAAGGGGAAAAAAAAAAAAAGATTTACAAATAAAATAATGGGTCATATTTTTAATTTTCATTGTCCAACAGGCAACAGCAATGTAAAGTTTGCGCTTTGTAAGTTCTAATAACATTATTTGTATTTTTAAAAAATAGGTGTAGATGAAAAATTATGTAAAAAAATGTATAATATTATTTAAAAATTAAAAACATATATTTAAACACATGTATCAATAAGCTTTTATTATTCTCTCAATCTCAACAAACAAGTCATTTATTATTATTAGGTCTTGGTCTGTGAAAAGCATAACAAAATTATTAGTCAATAAAATGATTGGTTTAAAGTTTTTATATTTATTATTTTCTACAATAACTTTTAGCCTGTACTCCATTTTCTTTGAACGTTAAGATTGGAACATAGAGTAGACTCATTGATAAGAATTTAAGTTGATGTCTTTTTTAAAGTTGGAGGGACTAAATCAGCATAGTTTATTCTTAAGGGACTAATTAAATTTGGCACTAACAATTAATAGTGACCAAATTAAACTTTCTCATATAATTGGAGGATCAAATTAGTATTTTAATAAAAATAATACTACTTAATTTTTAATAACACATTGGTTTCAATTAGATTAATTGGTAAATCAATGATTACATATCTAGCTTTGATTTTTGGTGTGACATCGGTCTGAGTTTCTCTAATTCTTAAGTTGAATTCACAATACTTTTGGAATCGTGTGGCTAAGGTTGACAGAGCATACATGACATGATATAAGTTTAGGCACGAGTCAATTTCTTCCTTAGATTCCGCACACATTTTTCACAATTTGTTTTTTTTGAGGAAAGATCATTTACTTTATCTTCATTTAAAATACAAAATAGTGGTTTTTGAAATTATTTATTTTAATTTGAATGTAAATAAAACCTACATTTTTTTCAAATAAAAGTACATAATAACCTAAAAAAATTAATAAAATTGTGTCCATGATTCGAAATATATTGGAGACATTTCTATACAAAATAAATATAAACAAGAAGAGATGAAAGCAACAAGCTTTTTTCTTATATTTATATCGGTTTTCCCTCCTCGTTTATTTATACAGATTTTCAAATAAATTGAACCTTTTCTTTTTACTTTTTGCATCTTCTATAATTTTACTTTAAGCCTTATGTGATTTTTTTTTTTCTTTTCCATTTTTATCTTACTAATATTAAGATTTATTTAATAAAGTATCCGTTTGGAACAACTTATTTGGCATGAAAAATAAAATAAAATAAAGTAAATCTATATTTAAAATAAAATGGCATTTTAAAATGCTATATATTAACTGATTTTTTTTTTATTATAAAAAAAGTGAATTTATAACTTCGACAAGCGTGGTTGAAGATTAGTTTTTTTTAGCTTCAATAAGTTTAATGATACAAAATTTTTTACATAATTTGTCATAACCACTGAAAAATCATTCTATAATTGGTGTACAATCATTAATAGTTTTTTGAAAGTGATGGTGTTCTAATTATAATTTTTCACCTCAATAAATATTTTTTAAAAAATTGTAAGATTTGTTGCATCTCTTACATTGGTTTTTTAGTTTATAATCAAGGGAAATATTAACGAATGATTTAAGGAAATTAATTTATAAAGTATTTTTAGAAATATTTTAAGAGAAAATGATTAAAAAATTAATTTTTTGACAATTTTTTATACTTTCTATAAAAATGATGTTAAAATTTTCTTAATATAATTTATTAACAATTACTTTAAGTACACTCCTCAATGTAACTATAATCAAATACCTACAAAAAAAAAAAACCCTTATTTAATTTATTGTAATTTGCAAAAGAAAAAACAAAACCAACAAGCATGCGTTTTAAACAACCTTTTATGCCACGAGTTCTTAGGCCACTACTTGCTATTAAAGTCAAAAGTAAAATTAATGACTTTTATAATTCATTTGTGGCCTAATTAAAGAGTGTCCAAATGCAGTGATTAAGGTTCTTAGGCAACAACCTCTTCCTTTTTTCTTTTCTTTTTTTCCCTCAAAAAAGTTAATTTTTTTTAATATATTTATAATTGATTAGCTTTTGAATGCGTGCATAACACATTGGTTAGTTAAAGAAGTATTTTTTTAATATATGAAATGAGGCTTATAGGATGAAATTTATTTTTATTAAACGAATGACTATGACACACAACACTTTTCTTTCTATTTTTTTTATTTTATTTTATTTTTTTATGTATCATAAATTACATAAAAGAATGACCATGGTATACAATATGTAATATCATTTGTATTCTTTATAATATGTAATATACTTAATGTATCATACTTAGTATTCTTTATAATATGTAATATTTTGAGGTTCTACTATTAACCGTCGCAACACAATACCTATATAATTTTAATTTATTATTATTATTTAATTTGATAGTTAAAAAATAAGATATTTGAACTCTAAATGTCTCATTTTGAATAAATTGAGTTATAAGACTTTAATAGTTAATCTATTATTATAAAATATAGGCAATAACATAGATTAAAAATTAGTTAGTTATGATAAAAAAAAAAGAATAAAAAAAAGAAGAAGAATTGTGTATCACAACATTAGTCTTTTAAAAAAAATGAAACTAAGAAAAAATTGTATATATATATATATATACCCGTATAGAATATTACTAAAAATTAAATCTGTTTTTCAAGTTAAAAGTTAAAACTTAAAATATCCCCTCAAAAAAAAGTTAAAACTTAAAAAAAACTGACATGAGACGAAGAAAATAAAAATTAATGATATATATTTATATCTAATGAAAATTTATACTATTTATACTATTATTATATTATTATATAAAATGCCGACAAATTTTATTTTATTTGTTCACTATTTGTGGGGAAAAAAAACAGTCGCGCACTAATAATTAACTTTAGCGTGTAAAACGGTGGGGCCGCCTATTGCCCTGTATTTCCGTGTGTGTTCCTACCCTAATAATTTCTCATTATATTCCTATATAAACCCCCCTCTCTAACGCTTCAAACCACATCAGCAAATTCCGAAGAAGCTTAGACAAAGTTTGAGAGAGCCAATTCCAAAAAAGAAAAGAGTTTTTCGCTGCTGTGGAAGGTTTCTTTCCTTCGATAGAAAATTTTTCTTCTCTCCGAAGAAAAGGAAAAAAATCTCTCTGCGGCGGCGTAGATTTTTAATCTCTTTTTTGTCTTTGAAAAAGAAAAAAATCTTGAATTAAAATGGCTCGCTCTTTCTCCAACGCTAAGCTTCTCTCTGCTCTCGTTGTTGATGGCTTTTCTAACACTATTACCAGGTAACCCAAAAACCCATTTCTCTTCTCTTATTTTGCTTGTATTTTATGCCTGTTTGGCTGTCAAAAACATACAGGAATGAGGAAACAGAGGGTTTTTCTCTTTTCCTCTTTTTTTTTTTTTGAACATCCAAACAGATCCGAATTTCCTTCATAATATGTGAATTCAAAAAAAAAAAAAAAAATACTCGGTATAATTAAATTAAGGGTGCATTTGTATAAGCTGTTTTGTTTTAATAGTTTAAAATGAGAGTTACAAACGCTCTTTTAAGCTCAACTCAGAAAATCTAGGTTGACCCAGAACATTGACATAAAGAAAGGAAAAGCCCGTGATTTTCGAAAAGTGCGCACACAATCAAAATCAATCATTTAGCATATTTCACTTTCGGTGCACAAGTATATATATATGAACGGTGGAGATCCATTGATTAAAAATATTGATGTTAATTTTTGATGGTGGTGTTTTGTGCAGACGTGGATATGCGGCGGCTTCACAAGGAGTTGCTTCAAGCGTGGCAAGAAGTGGTAATTCAGGATCAAGTATGGTGAAGAAGCAAGGTGAGGAGATTGTGGGGTCCACCGAGAAGGTCTCGTGGGTCCCAGACCCCGTCACCGGCTACTACAGACCTGAGAATCGTGTCGACGAGATCGACGTGGCTGAGCTACGTGCAATTTTCTTAAACAACAAGAACTAAAATTCATGGCTTTTTGAGGCCATGTAAATGTAACAAACACACCTTCTTTGTCATTGCTTGGAACCAAACCCCAAAAGAAGAAGAAAAAAAAAAAAACAGAGAATTAAGGTTGGTTCTGACATCATCGTAGGACCACAAAGGATTTTAAACTATTGTTGTTGTATCTCCTCTGTGGTTACGATTAGCTAATTGAAGGAAATTGAAGGATGTAACTTTTTTGTTTATTTGTTCCATTGAGGAATGAAATAGTAATGATTATTGATTAGTATTTGCTAAACGACTATATGTGTCCTCTCTTATGCTATGTGTCTATGAGTCTACAACATAATGTTAATTTTCGGGAAAATTTTGGAAACACATAGAATGGTATAATTTGTATCACAATTGTCTACGTGTCAGATTATGAGTGGTTAAGAAAAAATGATAGGTCTATATAAAAGTGTCAAACAATTAATTAAATAAGATAGTTGTGGCAAAATTATGGTAGTTTATGTGATACTAGAACTATTCTAATTTTTAGTACTAGTGCTCAATATGATATTTTTAAATTGAAAAAGTTGTCCACCTAGCCTTCAAATTAGGTTGGAGTCTTAGTTAATCAAGGTGGCTATTTATTTCGGAAATCATTTATTTCCAAGTTAAGTGTCTCATCATCTGGTTAGATTGGCATTAAATGTCCAGATTTTTCAACGATGGAGAATGTTACTCCACAAGTTTAGGTTTTTTTTCATGCTAATACATATAGCCGGTTTATTTTAATTAAAAAAGTTCTTAGTTTTCCTTTTAAAAAAAAGGAAAACAATAAAATGGGTGGAAAGAATGACTTCCTCTAATCACTTGGAAGAGAAATCTGTCATTTCCAAAATTGGGTCAGAATTCAAGGCCATAAGTCATAACTTATGCGAATATAATGATGACAATATATACACAAATTGTTTGGTACTAGAACAATAATTTTTTGATTAGCCAATGGTTGGGGAGACGTCTCTTTATTACAGCTGAAACTATTGTTATTACAGCTATTGTATGATTGAATGGCTGACGCACGCATTTTTTCTCCCTCCTTGGAGAAATTTGTAGACTTATCTTCTGATAGACTTTTTGCTTTTGGTCATTTAATAAAAAGTTAAAAACATCTTACTTAGCTATATAATAAAAAGAACTAGAACAAATAATTTCTGAGTGTTTTTTTTGTTGAAAAAGAGTGGAATACAAAAGTTAGGATTTTCAACATGTACATGGACTATTAATAACCAAAGTTTCATTGTGATTCCATTAAAAAAAAATTATCGTAATAGTATATATCCATATTGATATATACATATTAGTCAATAATTTGTGCAACACATAAAGTTTAACAAAATATAGTTTTTATTCTCTTTTTGTTTATATATGAAATTCGATAATGATGATGATTATTAATAAGAATTTATGATTGTATTTATATTAAATTTGATAATTATGATAATTACCATTTTACCTCTCATTACACTTAAAGAGATCCTTTGTTTAGGGCATGTTCGATAGACTATAATAGGCACTGTAACGTAATAGTTATTGTTATAATTTAACTATTCTTTAGTTTAGTTATATTTTTATTATTACAAGGAATAGTTATTGTTTATTGATAGCTATTATTCAAAATGAAGAATAACTATTCTTCTCTAAAATGGTTGTAATAGTTATTCCTTAGTAGATGCAATGATTTCTAAATTTAATATATTTTCAAATAAACAAACTTTCCATATACACATAATAATTATAAAAATAAAAAATCACAAAAAATAACTCATTTCTATCTCAAATTTAAAAAATATTATATTTAAGGAAATATAATTGTATGAGTAAGATATTTCCTAAAATAAATCTCAAGTTTTATTATAATTTTACAACTCACAACCAAACTTATTAATATGTTTAGTTATTTTATTATAATACATTTTATTCTTAATAATAAATATTACAATTCATGTCATAATCCTCATTTAGTGTACCAAATATACCATAAATGCATAAAAATGATTTTTGTTTAGAATGTGGGCTATAGGTGTGAGCAGGTTGGCTATTTACAATTTTTTTTTTTTTTTTTTTTGTGGTCACTTTGGGTCAATTTAATTTTTTTTTAAGGGAATCAAATGTAACTTTTGAAAATTCAGCTTCAAATTTAAACCATATGTATTACTTATATGTATTAATTTTTAAAAAATATATATATTATTTATAAAACAAAATTGGAGGTTAAGGAGGCCATGGCCCATGGCTCCTCTGTCCCAAAGCAGTTGTATGTTTTCTTCTTATATAGGATACCAAAAAAATATTTGGCTCTTATTATTATTATTATTATTTATAGATAGGTAGATAATGCGAGAGGTGAAACCGGAAGAGTTTTGAACCAGAAATATGTCACACTACAAAAGATGCTAATATTATTGGATTATCACTTTGAACCTCTTCTTAACTTAATATCTTCCCATGAGGGATTAAATTTTTATTTTTATTTTTGCCTATTCACTTAAGGAATGTGTTAATTAATTATATTATGTCCTACTATTAGTGTAATTTCGGTGTTAATCATGGCCATTTATTTACTTAATGATTGTGTCCCCCTCATTCCCTCTAAATGGAAATCTTCTCTATTAAAAAAAAAAAATAAATAAATGGAAATCTTTTCTATAGTCTATAAGCCGTCCCTCCATACCTAACATGAAATTAGGTCATTTTTTTCTCCCAAAAAAAGAAAAAAAAGAAATTAGGTGATTTTTACTTTCACGGTTGGTATCTGCCGGCATGTTTTCATGAAGATTCCACGAACAATAATCTAAGCTTTGCTTCCATCGCCATATTATAAAATAATCCATAGTCGACGATAATATATATATATATATATATATAAATTTGAGTTGTAATTAACTCAACTAGTAAATTTTTTTATAATAAAATAAAATATTTAAATTTTAATATTGTCGATTTTATAGCTTGGTTGGAGGAGAACTTTTGTTTTATTGAGCAATCTCTTCACCATGATGTATTGTGTTTGAACTGATTTGTTAAATGAAAGTTGCGAAGTTCCTATAAAAAAAAAAAAAAAAACCAATTGATGTATGATAAAGAGATATAGGGTTCAATGATTTCAATCCTCACTTATACCAAAATTAATTGTGTCTTGGTTAGATGATAAAAAACAATTATAAAAAACATATAAATATATATATATATATATATATATATATAGATATTTGAGAATCCCATGGTCGACGAGATAGATCTGGTTAAAGGAATAATGGGGAACACTACAATGTAAGGATTGGGTTACGTTAATATAAATTATTATTTTGTTAGGACTTATCCCTAATTGTGAATAAAGTGGCTGCTTCTATGAGCAATTGACGTAATCTAAGTTGATAAAGCTTACCAGTAAAAAAAGAAAAGAAAACATGTTAAATATCATGCGGGGAATCAAATCTCGTTCTTATTATTCTGCATATATAATGATTTTTTTTTGGGATAAAAGGGGGAAGGTTTCTCCAAAAAAAAAAAAAAGATAAAAGGGGGGAGTATTATTTAATTATTATATAATGAATTCCATCCTCATATCCATATACATATATTATTTTTTATATTTTAATGAGACAAAGCAATGAACATCCCAAGCGTGTGACAATGTGTTGCAAGCAAGATGCGGTGATTTGCCGACACCTTAAAAATGAGAGAGACACAACTGGTGTTGACAACAACAAGCACATGTGGACAAGTTGTGCACAACTTTGTAATAGAACATGTGCAACAACTTGTCTGCTATATATGAAGAACTCAGCCTCATCAATTTGTACATATAATAGAGGAAGTTTCTAATACACTACCATGCACATGAATCTAAGTTACGTTTAACAATTGATATACTACTGGGCTTGATTGGGTAGTTTATGTTTAACAAACGAAGGAAGAATACAATTTCAACAAGACTTTGTAGCTAAAATATAAAGAAATAATGAAAGAACAAATCAAGAGTTATAATTAGCTTATGTGTTTTGAAATGATGATTAAAAACAATCTTTATGGAGCTATTTTAAATCCTATTGTATCTATTTTAAAAAAATAAAAATAAACTAGACTTTTTTGTTTTTTTTGAGAAGAAAAATCAATTAGACTTGATGAGTCTTAAATAAATGAAATTAAAAGTGTAGGGGAAGGATAGTTTTGCACTTTATTATTAATAATGGATGTAAAAGTGTAACTTGCACTGCTATTTCTCTTTTTGCTTGTACAGGATGCCTACCGATGTCTGCAATTTTCAGGAAATTCTTTCATGAAAAAGGGGTTAGAAACTAATTAAGAACTCAACGACCATTAAAAAAGACAAAAACAAAAACAAAAATAAACAAACAATTAAACAAAACTAGAGACATTCATAATTCACCTCATCTGTCATGTCAAGTTTTCTATGTGGTTCAATATTGCCTAATTATTTGAACAACCGTAAACATATATATTTTTTCAACACAGGCAAAATAATCAAATATGCAATGCTTCAATGAAATAGTAGTAGATGACAGTATTTTCATAACAAATCCTAAGTGGTAGATTAATACTAATTGTTGATGGTGGGCAAAAAAGTAATTTCATTGATGAATTCAAATCAATAACTTTTCGCCAATTTTGATTGATGAATGATTCTTGAAAATAATTTTTTTTTAGACGCCCAAAGTTGAAAGCCTATAATTTTTTATCAATAAATACAAGAATATGAGCCAACTAGCATTTTAAGAGAAATTATTCACACCTATAGTTGATATCCTTGCTCTTGTAAGAATGAATAATTTCTCTCAATTTCTAACCTCTACGTGTCTATAACAATTCATAACCATTTATCTGGAAGATATACAATAGGAGCCCGATTGAATAAATAGGGATCATATCATAGATATTGCATGCTTTTGGATGAAGAGGACACATTAAACTTTGAAAGAACCCAATTTCTAGCTTTCTGAACCGAAATTCTATTGGATACATTACATTACACTCCTTTGCGAACGTAAAAGGAGAGAGAGAGAGAGCCCGTACATATTTATATTTAACTATATGCTTCAAATTATTTTCTTAGTACATTAGAATAGAAGAAGAATCTGTTGGAAGCGGAGTACAAAACGTATTGTAAATTTTTGGTTGTGAAGGTTGTAGAATGTTCTGCATCTTACGATCGTTTTGATGGCCATGTCTTCGTCTCATCGTTGAGGTCTAATTCAATTGTCAGTGCTTGCTTCAATATAACAAGAAATTGCAAAATTCGGTCAAGATTTTGATAATTTTTAGCAAGATGATGCTGGTTTGAAATTTTGAATGGGGAATTGGAAACCAAGATTATGATTCAAAACCTTGGTTCAATGATTTTCAAAGGTATCGAACGGATAGAATATCATTAACATAGCATACATCAAATGTAATTTGATTCTAATCAGATCACTTTCATTTTTATTTATTTGTTTTTTTTCTTGACCGTTGGTTGGTTGTGTTTTTAGTGTCTCAAGGAGTTTTAAAAAACATCATAAGAATTAGTCTTTAAAGTCTAACCACTATGAGAATTAGTCTTTTGAAATCTAACCTCTATAAGTGAGGTGGGTTTTAAATACTTCAACTGGTAAAATCTCTTATTCGACTGGGGTTTAAATCCTATATATACCAAAAATCAATTGATATTTTGATTTGATAAATAAATAAAAAAAATCATAATTATTACGAACAGTACATCATAGGTTTAAGTTTTATGGTGATGTCTTTTAAAAAAATATATCTATAAAAGATGGGCTGCAAGGAAGCCCAAACCCCCTAGAAAATAAATGAATATAGTCTCATTCAAATGGCAAAAATCTATACCACAGATGCAGTCTAATACTTTTCAGCAAAAAAAAGAAACAGTCTAATACTGCAATAATGGGCTTCTTGGTTACCAACCTATTGCTGGATATACTATTGACTTACAGGACAAGTCATTACAGGCTTTACAGCTCGATTCTTTGTCTCTTCCACAAGCATGCCAAATGCAGTTCTCCTGAAACGCAAACTTGGGAACTTATTTGCATCACCAACACAACGCAATTCATACAAAATGTAAACACTGATCAAATGCGGACTCGGTTGCTCCAACTTCGAGAACTTGCCCAGATGAGTTTCAAATCCCATCTCTAATCAGCAATTTAAAATAACATAGCAAAGAAAACAGCTTCGAAGGGTGTATCACGAGAAGATTATATTCATTTCAGCTCTACAGTATGGTCCAATTCGAGGTAGGTTAGAGGGAGAGAGTCAAAAGTGGTTTCTTATTGTTTTTATCCAATGAAAAGTTTAAACATATAGCCAATCGGCTAACTGATGAGATAATATCCTAATCAACTCCTAAACTTACTGATGAGAAAATATCACAATCAACTCCTAAGTCCTAACCCAAGGCAACCACCACACTTATTTTATTACTTAATTTAATCTCAATATTCTGATAAGCAAAGGTTAATCGCCTAATTGCCCTAATCTCTAGGGCCACAGCACGTGAAAATTTCAGTCAACACCAGTTCCTATTGTCTCACATTTGTGAGTTACTATAAATTTTGGTCTCTAAATTCTACAATCGTTTCCAAGTGTTTGTGCTACTTGATTCAAATCTGAGCTCAAGACAATTACTCTAAAATCTAGCTTTAACATAAGGCAGAGATCCTTTGAATTTACAGACCACTGTAACATTCATCTATATTCCTTATGGGCTATATATCTGATCCTAAAAAATTCTTATATCATAGATGGACAGAGTTGACTATCTGCTAGGTAGAAGCGGGTAAAATAACATACGGTTCAATGAGCGCCAAGCATGTGTACACACTATCAAGGTTTGGTTGGAAACGAGCAATATTCAATGAGAAGTTGGTAATCCATATATAGCAGTAAAGAAACTTGATAAATGATAATAAGACCAAAAAAATTTCCTATCATGCATTACTTTAATGGTAATAATAACTGCTGATCACCACCATCACATCCATTTACAACTAATCCAAATATCCAATAGCCATGAAGGACTTGAAACTTTTATGGGAACAGCTAAAACATAAAAATTAGATCAAGCAGGGATTCGTTTGCTTCACAGTAAGTAGCTTGAAAGTCACAAGCTTGAGCTATTTGTATCAAACCTTTTTGCCACACTGAACTCCAAGCCATAATTCAGCTAAAACTACCCAAATACTCACAAGTTGATCATGATAATGGAATTGTACCTAAATACTGTGCCCCATGAATTTAGCTACAAGAAAGCATGTCTCCAGTAAAAAAAGAACTTTATTTTTTCTGTGCAAGAAGTAGTGCTGCAAGTTTTCTTACACATTGGAAACAAACAAAAGAGTCCCAAAAATCAACCAATATCTAATAAGCTATGATAAATCCTAAAGCCCCATATCTGCTAACTGCTAAGGAGTATAACCACATCATAAGTAGAGCTAACCTTATAGCACTTTGACACCTGTTCTCACATTGTTTCAAATGTAGCTAATTTGATCAAATTCAACAAACTATTCTTCTCAATTATAGCCAATGGCCTTTTGGCCACTGTTTACAAATCAGATTTTTCATGAAAGACATAAAACAAGCACAAAATAAAAATTCAACCTTTAGCCAACTAAAAACACATTTTGAAGAAATAACAGTAACACATTTCCAATATCTCAAATCAAAAGAAACCCAACATCCAAAATCCCACAAAGACCTTTTCTTCTTCCTTTTTTTTTTATAACAATTCCATAAAAATTGATCTTCAACTAGAAGAAACAAAAAGGGTTCATTCTAAATTTCCTTACTTGCCCATTAACGCAGTCCAAGCCACAGACACACTCGTAAATTACACACACTCCCCCCACCCCCCAATGGGTTTTGAATCCATGATCTCACCCCTCCACCTAACACGGGAGGAGGTGCCAATTAAGATAGAGCTCATTGGCAATACTGCCAATGAATATAGGTACAAGAACGCATGTCTCTAGTACAAAAATAACCTCACTATTCCGTGCAAGAAGTAGTGCTGCAAGGTTGCTTCCCTGATTGGACAGTTTCAGTCAAAACACTTTGGAAACAAACAAGACAGTCCCAGAAAACAACCAATTATTCAACCAGTATGTACTACAACAAGATAAATCCTAAAGCCTCCGTATCAATCTAACATATCGGCTAACTGCTAAGAAGTACAATCAGATCATAATTCATAAGTATAGCTAACCCAATGGCACTTCACAGCTCCCTATATGAGGGAGTTTGACCATCAGTTCTCACCAGTCTTTCAAACAGATCTACTTTGATCAAATTCAACAAAACTATTCGACTCAATTATTACCAATGACATATCAAATTAAAGACATACAAGACAAGCACAAAATAAAAATTCGATCTTTAACCAACTTAAACAAGTATCAAATCCCATCATATTGATGAAATAACTGAAACCCAGTTCCAATAATCTCATTTAAAACAAAACCCAGATTTTTTTTTTTACTTTACAATTTCAAAATAATTGATCTTCAACTAGAAGAAACAAAAGGGTTGAATCTAAATTTCCTTACTTGCTGACTACCGCAGTTCAATCCACAGCCACACTGAGGACACTCGTAGAAATTATCGATAGGAAAAGAAGCGGAAGCAATCCCAACAGAGAAGTAAATGTCATCGCCATCCCTGCCCACCTCGACGATGTTGAGCCACAAGAACAAGATCTTGACGCTGACCCCAGTGAGGCTGGTGAGCTTGTTCTGCGATATGTAGCCTGAGATGGTTGACTGGTATTTCAAATCGTAGGAACCTTCAAGAGAGAAACTGCAGGAACCGTTGAGAAAGGCCTTGAATCCACCTGTGCTTTGGTCCAGTTCGTATCCCAACGCACCCTTTGGAAGTAGACCCTGTGGGAAGTTGAAATCCGCGAGGGCATCGTATGCCGACTTTTTATCATCTTCGATGGGGTTGGTGATGGTTATGGGGGTAGGGGATGACGTGGCGAGTGGTGATAGGAGGAGGAAGAAGAAGAAGAAGAAGAGGGTGAGATTCGTTGCCATGAGAGACATAATAGAGAAGGAGAGCTTTGCCATTTGGTTTTCTGTGTGTGCGTGTGATTGTTTCTGTGTCTGGAGTCTGATGGTGGAGAGTTTCAGTATTTGTTGTTTTCTGGGAGAAATGGTCAAGCACGGCTCTATTTCGATGGTAGCTTAGGATGATATAGAAGACTTTCTAGGAAGAAATAGTAACGAGTCCATGACTTAATGACGTTGATCGGATGATACCAACCCCAACCAAAAAAAAAAAATTACAAATTACATCCTTTAATTTTGTTGAAATTTTAATTTAGTAACTTTACTTTGATTTATTTCTGTCCAGCAATTTTTAGTTATATTCAAAATAATTTTGTATTGACTAAAGTTGAAAATTAATAATGCAATTCTAATTGAGACTTAAATAGTTAAATGAAAGAACTGAATTAAACAAAATTTAAAGTTTAAAGATTGAATTGAGTGAAAGTGAAATTAAAAGACCAAACTGAATTTTAAACAAAATTTGAGTGTGCAATTTATATTTTAAGCTAGAAAAAACATAGCTATTTTAAAGATGAAAAAAAAGAGAGTCGTATATAATAAATATTGGTCCTGAAAATTCCTGGTTGTAACTTTTAACAAAAACAAAAAAGAAAAAAAGAAAAAAGATGGATACTACCCTATGTTACGTGTACAATAATTAAAATTAAAATTATAGTTGAGGTGTGAAACTCTATTAATTTTAGATAGGTTCAAATTTTATATCCATTAAATTTCTATTATTAAACATTTGAACAATTTTAAAGTATATTATTATTATTTTACTATTCATTTTAAATTATTTTATTCATTATCTAACATATTATTAGAACGCATTTAATTTCCGAACGGCCCATTTGCCCCTACTCGCAACTTGCAACCATATTTTTGAAATATATAAAATTTGATTTTACAATCTCGTCTCCAGAATAAATTTGATTAAGGTGAAAAAAAGGGGGGAAAATCAATGTTTTGTTTGCACTTAACTATCAGACTAGTCTTTCCTCAAACAAACAAAAAAAAATATTAGACTAATTATGAAAAAATAATTCTATTATCACATAAAAAGTCGTGTCACAATTATCTTATGTAACATATTGTAATTAATTGCCTATTAAAATTTTTAAATGGATCATAACTTTTTTTTTTTCATTACTCATAGTCCACTAATTGTAACAAAAATTGTTCATTTTTTTGTGATACTAGATTTTTTGGTCATGAAGATTGATCAAATGGCCATTCTAAAAATAGAATCAAATTTAATGGACTAAAATTTTTGAATGGTAAAAATTCTTCAATTTAAAGAACTAATAATTCAACCAACATATAGTTAGTTGAGGAAACGTTGGTCGCATGTCACAAACTCATTAATTATGATACAACGATTCTAGCTTGCAAAGAAAACAGCCCTTTCATATATCAAAGAACAGGGCTTTCAAGTGAGCTTTATTCAACATGCACCCCTCCAAATCACCCGGACTTGATGTTATGTCCCCTTTTTTTTCTTCTAAAAATATTGACATATAGTTGGTAGTAATGTAACTAATGCAGTGTTATTTGTACTCCATTCTGATCACGTGTTACATAAAATAAATTATCCCCACATCAAAGAAAGACCCGAAAAATGTTGCTAACTACTGCCCTATTAGTTTAGGTAATGTTGTTTTTAGAATTGTATCTAAAGTTTTGGCCAACTGGCTAAAACTCATCCTGCCAAATGTGATATCGGACTCAAAGAGTGCTTTGGTACATCACCCGTTAATTACTAATAATATTACTACAGCTTTTTAAATATTACACAGGATGAGAAATAAAAGAATAGGGAAGAAATGACAAATGGCTATTAAATTGGACATTAGCAAGGCATATGATCACGTCGAATGGGAGTTTCTTCAATGAATTATGCTAAAATTGGGTATTGATGGTAGTTGGGTCAACCTGGCAATGGAAACAGTATGTATTACGTCTCATTCAGTGCTTATTAGTGGAGAACCTCAAGGGTATGTCACCCCATCTTGAGGTATCAAACAGGGTGATCCATTACCACCATATCTATTTCTCTTGATTAAAAAGGCAATGCAAACTCAAAGTCTCCATGGTGTGTTATCTTGTACAAATGGGGTATGTATTTCTCACCTCCTATTTGCAGATGATAACTTTATCTTTTGTCAGGCTACCACAAAGGAATACCAACGCCTCATGAACCTTCTTTGGTGATATGAAATGGCTTCAGGCCATGCTATAAATAGACAAAAAAAAAAAACGCCTATTTTCTTTAGCTGAAATACAAGAGCGGAAGTTAAGTAGGATATACAAGGCTTGATGGGTGGGAGAATTATGAAGGATTGTGAAAAATATCTTGGGCTGCCAATGGTTGAGGGAAGATCAAAAGTTAGCTCTTTCAAGGACCTTTGGGAAAAGATTAAAAAAAGAGTTCTAGGGTGGAAGGAAAAATATATTTTGAAAGTTGGACGTGAGGTATTAATCAAAACAGTAGCACAAGCCATCCCCACATACTCTATGATCATCTTCAAAATCCCAGCGACTTTGTGCAATACTATTAATTTTACAAAATATTGGTGGGGACAAACAAAGGATGAAAAGAAAATTCACTGGAACAATTGGAAGAAGTTGTGTACTCCGAAAAATAGAGGAAAGATGGGGTTTAGGGATATTCAAGTGTTTAATTTAGCCATGCTGGCTAAACAAGCTTGGAGGTTGATCCATAATACCCATTCTTTATTTTACCGTGTGTATAAATCGACACACTTTCCCCATTGTTCTTTTATGGATGCTGAGGTGGGCAGCAACCCATCCTATGTGTGGAGTTTTTTGGCAGCTAGGGACGTCATTTTTGAAGCTTCAAAATGGGAGGTTGGGGATGGGAGCCGTATAGAAGTTTCAACTCACAAATGGATATCCCATAAACCACTTTTCCTAGGGGAGATTCAGCCCATGGACGGAGCCATGGTTGGACTCCCAAATTTTTTTTTAAAAAAATATTATTATATATATGTGTTCTAATTTTAGCAATTTTGTTTTAGAAAATTACACTTTTGCTCCCTTAAAAATATCATTGATTCTTTTAAGAGTATTGTTATAGTCACAAATTTTTCTATAACATTTTTACAAACGGTTAAGGAAGCAAATTTTTATTGGTTTGCATTTAGGCTCACCACTTACATTATCAGCAATTTGTAAAAAAGTTTATAGTTCAAACATTTTCCACATTTTAAAGACCATTAAAAAATATTTACAAGTCTAAAATCTAAAAAAGAAATTTGCAAGCCCAAAAAAATTAATACAACAGCAAAAATTATCAATAGTAAAACTAAACAAAATTAAGCCTAGTCAACCAATTTTACTTAAAACAAACAATCTGACCCTTTAAAAAATTTTAAACAACTAGCAACTAAGCGACTAAGTAGCAACAAAGTCGAAGGCCGAAGTCGCAGCACACAGCCGACAGCAAAGTCGCCCCCCTAACTCTAAGTTCTGGCTCCGTTCCTGATTCAGCCTAACCTGTTTGTGAAGGATTTAATTGATACTGCCACCGGTTAGTGGGATAGAGAGAGTTTTCGATCTCTTTGCCCTTAGGACTCGAATGGAAATTCTGCAAATACCTTTGCCAAATGCCTTCTCACGTGACATATTGTTTTGAAAGAAGACAGTCCAAAATTTTCA
Organism: Quercus lobata; assembly: GCF_001633185.2. NCBI lineage: Eukaryota > Viridiplantae > Streptophyta > Magnoliopsida > Fagales > Fagaceae > Quercus > Quercus lobata. The sequence continues at coordinate 28,271,591 of NC_044915.1, read as the reverse complement.
CTGTAAAATCTGCATACCAAGTTGCGCTGTGATTGAAGAACAAGTCATGTAGGAGCATTCTAGTGTAAGGTTGGATCGAATCATATGGAAAAAATATTTGGTCCTTGAATGCTCCCCCAAAGGTTCGCATGTTCAAATATTCTTCCTACTAGAGCTAATGTGCATCAGCGAAAGGTCCAAATCTATCCAAAGTGTGAAGTCTGCTGCCAGCATGTTGAATCTGTTGCGCATATTTTGTAGGAATGTCCATTTGCAAGAAACGTGTGGCACTATGCAGAGGCAAAATACAGAAATTCTCGAATGATGCTCAGGAGATTCTCTTCCTCTTCCGCTGCCTATTGGACAAGCTCCCACGCTTGGAACTTGAACGGTGGGCTGTGATCAGTTGGGCAATATGTAATGCTAGGAACAGATTTTACTTAGAAAAGGTTCAAGACCATCCTAAATCTATTTTGGCTAGGGTTGTCAGTTTCCTGGGGTGATATCAGAGACTTGTAGTTGCTCAGACAAGCCAGTAACACAGACTTGCTCAAACAAACCAGTAGCACCGAACTGTGTTGTGTATGCCCTGGTTTTTCACTTTCTTGTACAGCTATTACCATTGTCCTACCCCTGTTATGTTGTTTTTAGGGGCTGTTTATTATTGGTATACTTCATACAATAATAAAATTTCTATCTTTCATCTCAAAAAAAGATAATTATATCATAATTATACATACATACGTAGTACATTAACACAAAATCACCTTTGGGTTATTATATCATAACACATATGTACATACCATATCGCATGGCCCACATTATTTAAAATTTTAAATAACATGATAGTTGATACACATTTATGAATTATGAAATGAACTTTATACATTTCTGATGAGATGAAGAGGATCCTTTTCTAAGTGGGGTGGGGTACATCCTTCCTTTCATATATGAATATGAGTTTTATGTACCATAGTAATTATTTAATACTTTGGAATTAATGCTACTTCCTCTCACATAATAGTAGATTTTATTAATTAAATTCGTGGTAAAAACCATCATTTATGTATAAGAATGGGCATTGCTTATGGAGTAAGTCATTTTATAATACAACTGAATAATTTCACCAAAGGATACAAGAGTAAGACTTATGTAGGAAATGCATGGTGCTGAATTTCCATTTTGGGTTATATGATTTCGATTGCATTAAACTACAAGATTTGTCTCATAATTTTAAATGGTTCAGCATGATTTCGAGTAGAATATGAGTAGAGTTTTTTTCTTTTCTTTTTATGGAACAAGTCTTTAAATAAATAGGAAAAGAAATGAGCAATTTTCAACCAAAGCCTTAAGGCTGAGCTATGTATTGGTGGTGCTAAAAAGCTATATTGTTATTTTTAGCACCACCAAATGCAAAAGTGAGGCTCCATTGGTGGAGCTATAGCTAAAATTTTTGACTTCTTTGCTATAGTGCACAGCCAAAGAAGGTTGTGCACTATAGCTCAAAGGTAAAAAATAAAAAAATAAAAAAAAAACATTTCTTATTTCTGCGTTCACACTATTTTAATTATTTTACTAATTTCTTTTCTTTCTCATTATCCTTATTTTTTCTCTTCCTTTTCTTTCATGTCTATTCGTTCGTCTCTCTCCTCACTTTTTCTCTCCATCTCCACTCTAAGTTTCTCTCTGCCTCCGTCGCCGATCTGCACGAGCCCAGCTGCCATAGACCCAAGCCAACATATATTTGACCCATCTCGCCCATTCTTCTCTGTGACCCATCTCACCCTTTCTGACCCACGTAGGCATGTACCATCACCAACCCGATTCATCATCCTCCTCACCATCTTCGAAGCCCAGCTCCATTCATCCATTATCCTCATCGAAGCTCTTTGTTCAATCAGCCATCTTCGACCCACACTCCATCATCGACCCACGCAAGCCATGCCCCATCGCCGTCTTTGTGTGTGTTTATTTATGTTGTTGTTGATTCTGCTTTGGAGTTATTGAAAAGATCCTAAATTTTTTGAAGTTTCGTTTGTGATTGGTGATTTTTGATGGTTTGAGTTAAGGAAAAAGATTGGGGATTTGGGTTGGGGACATGCAACCCTTTTGTTTGGTTAATGAGAAAACAAAGGCTATATTAACAATTTGATTGTTAATTGAAATTGGGTTTTGCTGGGTCAAATGGTATTTTTCCTGCATTTTCTGATCAGACTGAGATTGAATTGAGGAAAATATTATAAAGAGATAGATTGTTGTGCTTATTATTTTTTCAGCTTGTAAATGTTTGTTTGGGAATTGTCTATGTGCACAGGGAGGTTGTGGTTACGATGAGTGCTTATTGTTTGTAAATATATTATTTTATTGTAGTAGATATATTATTTTATTGTGTTTTTATATTATTTTATTGAGTTGAAAACTAAAATAAAATCATTGATGATGGATGTTTTGTAAAGTAAGAAGATAAAATAAATAAAGTAGTTTTTGTGGTATCAATATAGCTAAAATTATAGCTCCACCAATGTGGGTGCTCTTAAAGCATCCACAGCAGTGGAGCTAAAAATTTAGCTATTTGGCACGTACAAAAGTCATTTTATCTCTTCACATCCAATATCAATGGATCTATATTTTTAGCTATTTGATTAAAATAATACAAATAACTCATTAGAATAATAATAAAAACATCCATAGCAAACTTCAGTAACCAACCATAACCACCTCCACCATTAGCCACAACCATACCCACAACCACCACCACCAGTCCATAGCAAAAAAAAAAAAAAAAAAAAAAAAAAAAACCCAAATCCCAATCTTTTTCCTCAACCTAGACCATCAAAAATCACCAATCACAAACAAAATAAAAAATCACCAATCACGCCTATGTGGATTGGTGTGGGTCGGATATATGAATAGAGCTAGGCTTTGGTGAGAATAATGGATGAACAAAGTTGGGCTTCGATGAGGAGGATGGTGTCGGCGTGGGTCAAATATATGAGGGTGTGGGTCGGCTTAGGTCAGCGAGCTGGATCGGCGGAAGGAGTGGGTCGGAGTTAGGCAGACGAGCTAGGTTTGTGGCAGTGTGTGTCGGCGGTGTGGGTCAAGGGAGTGGGCCAGTGAGAGTTGGGTACGGGTGGGTTGGCGGCGGTGAGAGGATGATTGAGTGTCAAGGTGGGCTGGCGGTAGTGAAAGTTGAGAGAGAAAGGTGAGTGTTGTGAGAGGTTTGAAAGTTGAGAGAGAGAGTTGAGAGTTCTGAGAAGAAAAGAAATAGAAAAAAAATAATAATAATATTTTAATCAAAGGTAGAATAAAAAATTAATTTATTTTTAGCTTTCAGCTACAGTGCACAACCATATATAGCTGTGCACTGTAGCAAGATAGGTAAAATATTTACCTATAGCACCACTATTGTAGTGCCTTTTTTGTGTATAGTGGTGTTAAATATAGTTTTTTAGCTTTTTAACACCACTATTGTGGATGCTCTGTGTATGAAAAGCTAAAGCCATCGTAACATGAGTTTAGCTTTAGGTTGGACTTTGGAGAGTTTAGGATTGATAATTTTAATCCTTGTGCTGGGCAAACTATTATGGTTAATGTAAAGTTGTAATTTACAACTATTTTGTGTTGGTTTTAATTTCGTTCCAAATTTGGTTGTAATTTCTTTAATCATATTTTCCTGTATGTATATGGGTTTTAATTGTAAGGGATAAGTGTGAGAGAATGTGAAGACTCAAGCTTAAAAGGATGAACAAGTGGATTTCGCGAGTGTCTCGCGAGAAGCCTACCTGTAAAAGAGCCACGTGTAGAGCACATGACTGGAAGATGAAAAGTCATGCCAGCCTGGAGGTTTTCGCGAGTGTCTCGCAGGAAAGGTCATCCCGCGAAGTAGTCACAAAACTTTCTGTTTAACAAAATGTTATGTTTGCTTTACCAAGTCTTTACTCACACTATATATACCATCATTACTCACAAATTGTAAGAAGTGCTTTTCAGAGAGAAAACCCTAAAATATACACTTGAGAGTTAGAGATTGTTATACCCACAATCATCTACACATTTCCTTATGGTTTTCCTCAACTCCTACCTCTCCATCTCTGTATCCTTGAGAGGTTGATAGCCCAAACACTTATCACACCCATTCAAAGTGTAAAGTAAGAATTTGGTGCTGTTGCGAAGCATTGGAAGGAGCCATTCATTGGCGAATGCAATTGGGTTGAATTGCGGGATTTGAAAAGCTAGAAAAGACAAGATTCCGAGAAGTCAATTGGTAGCAAGAGCTTGGAGGGCTCAAGTGCATGGGGGTAGACTAGGCTTGGAGGGTCTTTTATTATTCGTGTACTCCAATTTTATTCTCTAATGGATTGAGTTCGACTTGGAGGGTCGTGGAGAGGTTTTTTGCCGAGTTCTTCGATTTCCTCTTTGATAAGACGTCTCGGTATTATCTTGTATTTGCATCTCTCTTTCCTACTCTTTAAGCTTTCCTTTTATTGTTGATAATGGATGAATATGACTTAGGGTAGTGATATCGGTTATTTGCGTTCATTTACTCTTATTCTGCATATAGATTTACTCTTATTCCGCATATAGTGAGCGTTTGGATTGTGCTTATTCTTGCGTTTTCAGTTCCATGTTTTTTTTTTTTTTTTTTTTTTTTGCACGTGAACAGTAACCTCACATGGGTTCAATGTTCACATACTGTTCACGTACTGTTCATGTACTGTTCACGCATTAAAAATATTAAAAATGGGTCTCACAATACTATTCACACATTTAAAAATTATTTTGCTACAGTACTTTCAGTTTTCAGTTTTCAATTTCAGCAATAATAAGCTCAATCCAAACGGACCCATAGTATAAGTTAGAGTAAAAACTATTTAGCCATAATTTTTATTTGGGGGTTTGAACAAGTTCGTGTTTTTACACAAATCCAGTTAAGACTTAAGAGTTTCAATTTTCAAATCCTTTGATTAGAAAGCAGTTAATTTTCGAGCAGCCCATTTGCCCCTACTTGCAACCTTATTTTCGAAATATATAAAATTTGCTTTTACAATCACGTCTCTTGAATAAATAGTTAAATATTCTTTAAAGAGAGTAAGGTAGAAATAAAAAGGGATAAGTCAATGTTTTGTTGGCACTTAACTGTCGGATTAGGGGATTTTTTTTTTTTTTTTTTTTAAATTGTTGGATTAGTTACGAAAATTGATTGAATGACCATTCTAAAAACATAATAAAATTTTATGGACTATTTAGCTTTTTTTTTGCTACTATTTATGGCCCTATTGCACTTTTTGGAACTATTCATTGGTCTCATTGTATTATTTCAGCTAACTTTTACTTTTATCTATAATACTTTCAACAAAAAAAATTCAATTTCAATAAAATAAGCGGATCTCAAACAAGCCCTAAAATTTTTGAATGGTAAAAAGTCTTCAATTTAAAGAACTAAAATAAAGAAGAAGTGTTATATCCTTAACATTTTTGACAATATTGTCACAACAAATTTTATGTGGCAAATTGTTACTAGTTTGAATATGAATCCACTACTAAAATTACTTCCTTACCTACCAGTAATAGAAAGTAACAACGAAATAAAGTGCTACTTAAAATTTTTGTAAAAATATTATGGATATTTCTCAAAATAAAAACAATTTCAAACTTAGGGTCTATTTGTTATCAGCTTATTTTGCTGAAATTGAAAATTTTTTGCTGAAAGTACTGTAAATAAAAGTAAAAGTTAGCTGAAATAGTACAGTAAGACTTATGAATAGTATCAAAAAGTGCAGTGGAGCCCATAAATAATAACAAAAATATACTAAATAGTAAAATAAACTAGTTTTTTATTTTGGAGGCAAACACACACTTAAAAGGCCAATTTTAATTTACTAAAAAAGAATGTACCATTTGCACTTTGCGATTTATAATCAGCAATAAGTCAAAGTGCCATACTTACACCAACAATTCAGCCAACACAGTTAGCTGAGCAAACGTTGGTTGCATGTCACAAACTCTGAAACTCATTAATTTAGATGCAACAATTCTAACTTGCGAAGAAAACAGTCATTTCAGATATCAAAGATGATTATATCATAATAATACATAATATGTACATTAACACAAAACCACATTTTTTGGATTATTGCCCAAATGGTTACTGGTAATGAAGGTGATTACCGATTCATGCTATATCTAATTCTCCATTAACCACATGTTACTGCAATTTTTATTTATTTTGAAGCTAAAAATAATCAATCTCACTTGATTAACGAAGAGGACGCAAGATTATTGAGCTTAATCTTCCTTCCATTCCCAGCAGTGACACAATCAAAACCACATCCACAAGTTGGGCTCTCAGTGAAATTACTGACTGGAAAATCCGCTGATGCGATCCCCACAGAGAATGCTATCTCATCATCTTCACGAGTCACTTTCACAATGCTGAGCCAGAAGAATAGCACCTTAACTGTGATACCACTTAAGCTTGAGAGCTTGTCTTTGGCTATTATACCCGTTATGGTGGACTTGTATTTCAACTCATAAGAGTCAATGGTGAAAGTACAAGTACCATTCAAATATGCTGAGAATTTACCTGTGGAACTGTCGAGTTCATAGCCTAAGACGCCTTTGGGAAGAAGACCAACTGGGAAGTCATATTTTTCAAGAACTTCGTATGCAGTCAATGAGTCTTTGAGGGAGGCAGATGGGGTTGACAAAGAGATGAGAAAGAAGAGGATTAGGCAGAGAATAGCCATTGGAGACATGGGTTTTGGTTGGAAGATGGAAACCATTTTTTTGTCTTGTGTTGAAACTCTAGGTGTTAGATGGAGTTTGACTGTTTGGTATGTCTTGAGGCTTGTAGTAGGAGTAGGAGGTTTAGGTTAGGGAGATATATATAGTTCATGCAAGGGCTAAAGATGGAAATAAATTTGGATAAATGGAAGGATATTCCTTTTATATACTGTTAAGTGCATTTAATATTTTTTATAACATGTGAGTTCCAGTCAGTTCAACTGATAAAGTTTCTGATGGTTGAATAATAGATCTAAGGTTTAATCTCCACCTATACCAAAAATTGAATAGTGTTTTGGTCTGATAACAAAGAGTTATTATCAGAAGTGGATGCTATAAATTAAAACTCTCCTAAAAAAATATTTTTTTTTATAACCTATGTTCACTTCATGGTAATTACAATTGGATCAAAACAGTACCAACTGATGATATATAAAAGTGGAATTCTGAACTAAATTCATTATTCAACTTTTAATTTTTTATAATGTAATTATTATGATTGGGGAGGAGGAGATTTGAACTCTAGACGTCTTTCTTGGATGCCTAAAAGGTACTAATTGAGTTACAAGATGACAGTTAAATTATAAGACTCTTAACATTATTCAACTATTATCAATTGAATAGTTTCTCTTCTGTGTTAATCATATGAAAGATTGATTATTAGTTAAGGAGTTAGTTGAGCCCTACATTATGTGTGAGTCCAAACAGAAAGATGAGCAAGTGACAATAGAAAGTTTTTCTTTTTTGAAGTTTAAAAAAAAAAAATTATTGGATTAATTTACAATGTTCTTATGACCTCTTTACTTTATTTAGATAATACTAATAATAATCTTATTCAAAGGTTAATTTTTTATTTTTTTTTTGTTTGAAGAATTGAAATATACTAATAAGTATTTTTTTTTTTTTTGAAGAATTCAATAATTACCATCAAGGGTAAATTTATTGTCGGAAATAATTTTCATGGAAACAAACAATCATAAAGAAGAATTAAAAAAGTATTTGGAAGTCTAGGGAGGAAAAGGTTTGAACTGCAGGGTTAGCAGCATGTTGTATTATTTTTCAAAAAAAAAAAAAAAAAAGGCTTGGAAATTCACCAGTCCAAAATAACATCCATCAAGGATATTATCCTAACAGGATCCACATCCTCAAAATTTTATTTTTTTTCAAGAATAAGGAGTATCCTATACTGTAATTTTACCTATTAAACCATGACTATTACACGAGAGAAGATAAAACAGGTAACATTTTTCTCAGAGCACTGGATAATTATTAATTAGTCTACACAATTACTAATTTACTACCACCAACCTTGAAAACAAGTGACACAGGTGTCTTCGTTCAAGCCAAGTCAGGCACCTAAGTGTCAAGCCAATCCCTCTTTTCTGCTCAAAAAAAAAAAAAAAGTAGGTGCACATATTTATATGTTGTCCTTGTCCCTTTAATTTGGGCAAATCTTTATAGTTTTGTTAAATATTAATATTGATACACTAGGTTAAATACTTAAGGAGGATTTTGTTCCACGCTCCATAAGCTTGATTATCCTTTTTGGGGAGCCAAGCCCGTAAGGTTTTGTCCTCAATACCATGGATGTCAATTCCGTACCGTACCGGCCGGTACCGCCGGAATATACCGCACCGGCCAATAAACCGGTACAGATACTACCTCTGTTTCGTACCGAAAAAATACTGGCCGTACCGGTCGCGTACCGGCCGTACCGGTGAAATCCGGCTTTTCGGCCGGTAAATGGATACCGGGCCAAAAGTTCCGGCAGAGCCTACAGCTGCAAAAACCAGTAGATCCATGACACTGAGACAATGACGAAGTTCCGCCGGAGACTACCATTGCATCTTGGCCTCATTCTATTAATTTGCATCTCTCGTTCTTACTTTTTTTTTTTCTATCTTCTCCTCTTCTTCGCTTAACACCAGCTTTCTCGTCTTTGCGCATTTCGCTTAACACCAGCCTTCTCGTCCCTGAGCATTTGGCTTCTCAATGCATTTTCAAAACATGTGGCTGTGTTTATTCTTTTTGAAAATAACGTGTGGCTGTGGTTAAAGTTAAACTAAGGCTGTAAGGCATTGAATTCTATTAGAATTCACGTGAATTTGGTGGGATCTTTGACGGTTTGAATCTTTTACAATTGTTCCAAGTTTTTTTTTTTTTTTGGATATAATGATTAAATAATTTAGATTTATATGTGATGGATTGGGCCGTTGTAGAAGGATAAAGATAATGATGAATTGGGCCTAAATATATTTAAAGACATAGGATTTAAATTCAGCCAAAAAATATATATATATATATATATATATATGTTGTAGAAGGATAAAGATAATGATGAATTGGGCCTAAATATATTTAAAGACATAGGATTTAAATTCAGCCAATATATATATATATATATATATATAGGATTTTATATGTATAACGGTAAACCCGAAATACGGTATTGACATCCTTACTCAATACCCCTAGTCCCACATCGGCAAGAAATGCGCCCCACTCATGATTTATAAGTCTTTGGAGCAACCATGAGTGTACCACACATGGTACACTCATGGTTGCTCCAAGTGCTTATAAACCATGAGTGTGATGCATCTCTTACCGATGTGGGACTAGGATGTCACAGGGTCAAAGCACCCAAAAATCCCAAACCCCACACTCGGTACTCTAATATAGATGCAAAAGTAGAAGTATAAAATATAATAAAGAAAAGAACACAAGAGACCAACCATACATTAATTATAGTTAATATTTATTTTGTTTGCTCTCTCTAATGCTCTTTTATTAACTAAACATATATATAACCAAAAAAAAAACCAGGCCAAAGATTTGTAATTGAACTTGTACAATCCAATTATTTAAAAAAATATAAAATAACTAAAAACCTCAAAGGGAGTCCAGAGTCTTTATTAACTACAGAAAGAAAATAGAAAACTCAAGGAAGCTGCACTTAAACTTAAGACCCACCTAATAGCCTTCCGGTGGCAATTAGGTATTGAAAAAAAAGTGGCAATTAGTTACTCCTTTTCTATTTTTTAATGTAAACCATAGAAATTGCACAAAACTAGGAATTAACTATTTTGTTACAACACATATTAGCTTTATCATAGGATAAGATACTATCCACCACAGGCGGTGAACTCAAAAAAACAGCAAAACAAAATAGGGAGGTAGCTCCCAATTTGGCCAATGCATCAGCGCATTGCTTACTCCTTAATACAATTAATTGTCCCACCTAATTAAGAAGAGGACAGAAAAGCATTGAATTTGTTACAATCAAATCCACAGCCGCATTGGGGAGACTCCTCAAAATTATCAACTGTGAAGTCAGCAGAAGCAATCCCAACAGAGAACTGGAGTTCATCACCATCACGAACCACTTCCACAATATTGAGCCAAAACAAAAGTACCTTAACGCTCACACCCTTCAAATTCTTGAGCCTGTCTTTGGATATCACACCCTTTATGGTGGACTTGTACTTGAGATCATATGAATTTTCAATTGCGAAGCTACAACTTCCATTCAAGTAGGCTGAGAACTCTCCGGTTTCTTTGTCTAATTCGTAGCCAGTTACACCTTCAGGAAGAATGCCGATTGGAAAGTCATAATCTTGAAGAACTTCGTAAGCTGAGGGTGTGTCATCATCACCAAAGGCAAATGGGGTTGAGAAGTATAACAAAATTAAGAAACTTGCACAAAGAAATGGCATTGAAGAGATGGGTTTTGGCTGGGAAAGAAAACCCATATTTTCTCTTATTGGATAAGTGTTCTTTCCAATTCAGGGTGAGTGGTGGTGGTGGTGGGAGTTGATTGTACGTGTTGATGTCTTATGCAACTTGGTTGAAGGTGACCATTTTGTCACGTTGGTCATCAAAGGCTTTAAATTGACAGTAATTTTGGCTATACCTCACTCTTTCTGTAAGGTCCATTGGGTGCCGCGTGTTGCTTAGTTTGACACCTGTGCTTATACCATTTTTTAAAGTCTCAATTATGAACGAGTCCCAACAAAAATGTTTTTTGTTTTTCTGGGAAATTGAGAGGGATTGGGTGGGGGTGGTTAATTTCAAAGTTCCGACTTTTCTTAGATTTGAATTTGTTTTACTGAAATTACTTCTAAGATTCAAATCCTATCTTTGCTTATGGCCTTGTGCTTTTTGTGTAAAGATGATATCTTATGGTAATTCAGTAAAAACATGCATCTTTCAGTTATTCAAGTGTGGAAGTCCTATAGCATGCATGTGTGTAAAAAAGAAAAAGAGTCCTACATGTAGCATGAAAGAATTATTGGGGGGGACTCCTGATGGAATTGCACTGTGAATTGATTCATCAACATGAATTCCAATCTCATTCCAAAGAGATCATATGTACCTGTGTGTGTTATCAGTTATGTACTAATATTGAATCCTTTCTAGGCAATAGTAATCATAGAAAATTGCTCTTCTGAACTATTAACTAGTTTTACTCCTATGATGGCTCTGACGCTTTACTTTAACAAACTTGTTTGTTTCCCTTTTTTTTCCCCTACTTTCCTCTTTCTGATTTATTGTAAAGAAACCGTGCGCAACAAGGAAAAATGTATAGGCAATTGGCATAAGAAAGTATAGAGCTCTTTAAACATCTGTAGCTCAAAAACCAGGAACAAAATATTGAAATAAACCAGGAATTGAGCTCCTACAAACAACAATCTATTAAAAATGCAAGGTGCACATGCAAAAGTAGCTCATAAAAAGTCCGAAAGCGATGATGGGAGTGGAAAGACTTTGGTGGAAACATCTGTGCACACGCATGCATAGTTGTAAGCAGACTGTGACCCTTTAGTCCTTTACCCTCAAATTTCCAATGCCCTTCCAAACTAAAAAACAGTCTGATTTTTTTTTTTTTTTTTATAAATTTATCTGGCAGAAATCTTACTGTCTGATTCATGCATTGGAAAAAGGATACCGGACAAAAATGGGAACAAACACATTGAAAACAGACAAAAAGATAATGCACAGAAAAATGAGTCTCAAAGTTGACAAAGCCAGGCCAACACATTCTATAATATAAGAACAGAAAATAAAAGATGATTTAGCATCCGCAGACAGATTATCAAGTGGTCCTGGATATAATATTGATGGGCAAGAGTTACCAATAGGCTATACCCATCTTCTTTCCTCGTCTTCTGGAAGTTTAGAGTTTAAGATAGCCACTAATATCCACTTCAATCAAACAAAGAATTCCGCCTATATGATTTCTTTGTGATCCATCCATTTAAGTGGAAATTGGAAAAGTTTGAAGGGTTTTTTTTCCAAATTTGTGAGTTGGTACCTCCTTAAATACTAAGTGTTTGGAGAAACAAGAAGAGAGTATGAATTCGAATAATGAGAATAACATATTTTGTATGTAAGTATTTCTAATCATTTTAAAAATAAATATGTGCTTCTTGGATCCTTTATTTAGTAAGTGGACAGAGCAACATCTAATGTGAAGCTAATCAATGTGCAGAAACAATTGTCAAACTAAGAACTTCTCTTCCATGTGTGCTTATATTACTTTTGATAACTCACCCACTATGGTGGAGAATTTATTGGCCGTTGAAAAGGCTAGAAACTCTAATAACAGATTCATTTCTTCTTAGTTTTATTTTTATGCACTATCCTCTTTCTTAAAAATAAATATATTATGTCCATTATATATAGGTTATTATATATTGGAGAGTTGGGACATTTATATGACATCGCAATAATATTAACAACTGTAATTTAGGTATTGCCAAAAGCCTTGTGATTTACCTCTTTTTTTTATTTTTTATTTTTACTTTTTTTATTAAGGCCTTGTGATTTACTGATTTAGTGACAACCCAGTTCTCTTGGACCGAAAACTTGAGTTCCAAACCCTTCTTCTTGTAAGAGGAAAAAAAAAAAAAAAAACCCTTGGAATTAAGTGTTTTTTTTTTTGTTAAAAGGAAAGGAATTAAGGGGTTCACGGAAAAGAAACGTACTTTGATTTGGGACTACTCTTTAGACCTTTTTGGTATCAGTGTCTATCTACAAATGAAAAAAATTTATAATTTTTTTTCATAATCTTTAAGATAATATATTGTGATTTGCACAACAAAAATAATGTCAATAATAATCATAATAATCTATCGGAAAAATGATATTTCAAAATTCATGATAAGATACTTCAATATTATAAAAAATATTGTAAAATTTATTATGTTATCTCGGTATCTCATAGCCCACTCTATGAGAGCCGACATGGAGAAACACCATTAGGGGTCTACTCCATAAGTACTTTTATTATTATGGTGTAATCATGAATGATTCAAACCTCTGATCTTTTAATAGATACGTTCAATAAGTATTCGATGGTTTAAATAGGTGTCATTTTTGCAATAATTGTCGTGCACATGATTTCAACAAACAAAATGTGTACATGTGTAGGGGCGGCCACCCACCCCGCATAGACATCCAATCATTGTGCCCATTCATATACATACATTCTCGCTCTACATTTTCTGACTTAGTGCGGCCTTGACCCATTTACAAAGAAGTTGCATTGACTTTCCTAATTGTTTCTTTTGTTTCATGATTTTTTTTATACCTAGTTTTAAAAGAAGTAACTGTATTCTCATTTAAACACACGTATTATTCCATAATGGTTGTGTCCAAAGAAAACCCATTTATATAATAACTAATAGCCGAAACGTTTGACTTTTTGTTGACCTTACCTTATTGTACCATGTGACTACATAAATTAATGCTACGTTTACCATTTTAAAAAGTAGAACAATGTATTTTTTCGGTGGTGACTTATGTAGTTTCAGTGGGTACTTATTATTGTTTATATATGCTGATTATGTTGTGTTTTCTTCTTTCTGTTTTTTGTTTTTTTTTTTTCCCCTGTTGCGAGAACAAACTCAGCGAACGTTGTGAACCAAAAACAGAGTGTCCTTGATGCTACTGCTATTGGTAATTCTTTTCTTCACAAATATTAGTTGATCTTGCTTACTCTTGCATTAGTTGGTCTAACTCTTTTAAACCTACACCGTTTCAGCGGGTAACTACTTACAGCGAAGATTGTGGAGAAAAAACAGAGTAACCCAGCGCAGGTTGTGGAAAAAAAATAGAGTAACCCACAAAATCACTACAGTAACCTTCCACTAATTTGGTAGAAATATTGTTTTTTCATTGTATGTTTTGATTTATACAACGTTAGTCAATTTTCTAAATTACGCCATGTTTGCTTTGGCGATAGAAAAAAACAATGTTTCCAGACTCCAATTTTGATGTTCTTAGTGTCCATGAAAGATTTCACAAGATAATTTCCATAGGTTCCAGCCTTGTGTCATTTGGAGTACTATGCTGAAAGTTATCGGTCTAAATTAAATTTTATATTGTACTCATATCTGTAATGCATTAAGGATAGAAGGCAAATGGCTGTTCCTAGGCAGATCAAATGAACATGAATGGATTTGGGTGAACATGGCTTATAATTTGGGTGAACAAACCTCTTCTTCTCTTTTTCTTTTTTCTTTATTTATATATATATATATATATATATATAAAAAAAAAAACTATCTTTATTCTGTGATTTTGGATAAGACTTGGTAACTTCATCAAATTTTGATTTCATGAAAGTGTCTGTGTGTAAGCAATTAGCATTGTGGGTTTAAAGATTTTGTCTTGGTTCATTGTTATTGACATCTTTGTGTTTGTCCTCTATGTGTTTGTTTAAATTCCCCAGTGAATAATTTGATTTAGAATCTTAGATTAACTTTTTTCTCTTCTCTCTGAATCTTGGGTTTTCCTTTTTCAGATTTAGGACTCAATTTTTGAATAAAATTTTGTTATTGAAATTTAATCTTCTCTACTTATGCAACACAGTAAATTCTCTCTAACCTCCACTACCAATTGAGTTTGGTCCTGTGCTATATTATTGCTTTAGTTTATGTTTTCATTGCTGCATTTGAATTTGGAACATGATATACTCAAGGAGAATAAAGTTGTAATGGGGTTGAAATAAGTTGTATATATTTTTTAATCTGTACATGCATGGTATTTGGAGGTTGAGTTGCATTGCCTTATTGTGTCTTTGCTCTTCTTGCATATATGGTAGGTGGGAAAGAACATTTTTTTTTTTTTTTGAGAAGTTGCGAAAGAGCTTGGTTCAAACAAAACATTTTTCATATTCTAAAAGTGACCAACTTCTGTTTTCATGGATTTTTAAAAGATAAAATTTAGCCATATTTGCATTTGTGTTCTTAGTTTGATGTATTGATTTTGCATGGCTGCTTTACTGAACACAACGGCATTCGTTGGATCCTTTTGGTTGGACTTTGGATATAGCTATGAACACAACCATAGTATTGCCTCCAGGTTTCTAAGGCCCACATGGCAAAACAATATTGGACCTTTCAATACAAGAAGATTTCAATGAATATCATATATTTAAATACTGTTAAGTTGATATAATTATAATAATAATAATAATATATAGTTTAATAAATGTTTGAAACGTATAGCTGTTAGCAAATGTTTTAGCTACATGATTTTATTTTACAAATTCAATTTTGGTGTTGTAGTAAAATAAACCAAAATTAAATTTTATATTGTACTCAATACCTTTCCCGTGCATCGCACGGGTTAATGACTAGTTAATTAAAATTGAAAATACTTCTCTCCAACAAATACAGTTTGTTAAAGAGAAATCACGTGAGAAACACAGTATTAATCCTACATACCACCCTAATCTACTGAATCAACCAGCCACGATAATAGTTCAGTTAGCTACAAAAACAAACCATATGTATGCCTATTTATTAGCAGTTTTTACTCCCTGCTAAATAAGAGGAAAAAGAGAGAATAGACCTCCAATATTGATTTTTATTTTTATATGCAAAAGCTAATTATATAACAGCAAGATCTACAAAAGAAATTGTGCACCAAACAAACCCAAATTGAGTCCAATCATAGGATGGAAATCTGCAAAGTTTAAGGCTGGCACTGCTGCACAATATCCTGAAGATCCATCCTCCTCTGCCAAGGAATTTGATCCATTTTCGGTTTTCCCAAGCGATTTCACTGACATGCAGTAGTATGGGTCACTACTCAGAATTACTCCTCTTTCCAAAGAAAATGCATTGCTGAGAAAAGTGAGAAAAATTTAATGGTTAAACACCCAAGACACTCCTCACCTACTCGCAGCAAGAAGATACAAGGCAAACATTTGAACATTCTTACTACAAGAAATCGAATATTTAACTAAGGCTTCTTAAGGTTCTTGTGCATGAGATGGGGTAATTATAGTGAGCGAGTTCTTTCTTCTTTTACTCAGTCATAAGCTCAGCATGTTTGGCGAATAACCCCAATCATTTGAACTTCCATTTGGACCTCCTTTATCCACACGATCTTCCCTTTCCACAAAAGAAATGGAATGAATGAGAATAGCAGAAATTTTATATATAAATCTACCTAACCCAAGTTTTTAGAAGACATGCATTTTAGTTAAATACTCAATGCTGCTTCATCTCAGCTTTTCTGTATGGCACTTTAAATTAAGCTCTGACTGTTTCAAGCCTTTCAAAAGCATTTTAAGCTCAAGTTAGTCATGATATCTCTACCTGGCTAACTTCCATGGATTGAGTTGAGGATAGAGATGAAGGTATGAAGAAAGAGGTTCAGACCAGGTGATGATGCCAGAATGCCGGCATGAAATTGCTCAAATGCTTACAAATACAGCATACAAGTATAAATATCATGCTTGTGCTTGGGTGTGTGAGAAACAGAGAGAGAGGGAGGGAGGGAGGGAGAAGAGTTCAACGATTTCTGGTTATTCTGTGCAGCATGAAAAGAGTAAGTGAAAGCATTGATATATTGAGTTTACCCAATCAAAAATGGGTCACCCTACTCAACTGGTTTACCCAATCAAAGTCGTACACAAAATCTTCCCGTCTTTTTGAGATCTCCGTCTAAAATAGATCACCCTATTTAACTGGTGCCAAAACACAAAATGGTCTAAATTTCTTTACATAAAGAATGACGTCATTTTCCTTGCCATTTTTAACACAAAAATGGTTCACCATTTTTCATCTAGAGTCTAAAATCATCATTTACGAAAAGAAAAGATCCATCTACAGCGTATAAAATTTCACATCATCCAAATTACACAAATCAAACCTAATGAATTCACAACACCATGAATAACAACTCCCCTGATCCTAGACCTGAGTCAAGTCTCCTCTGCCTTGTTCGCATGGAAAGCATTCAAGACCAAGTTTGCATGGCCTAAGCTGATTTTCTTTCTTCCTTTTTTAAAAATAAAATAAAATAAAATTCAAGAACTCCCTTAGAAGATTCAAACAGCATTTAATTGATACTCTTACGTTTTCTCTCCAAAGTCCAAACTAACATAATGATAAAAGAAAATGCAAAATATCTGAGACTCAACAGTTTTAATGACATATGGATTGGTTAATATAAACTACATAGATCGCAAGTAAACCTCATTGAACACTTTCATCCTAATGTGCACGTAATTTTGGTGTGAATTAGGGGGAAAAATGGGCTTTTACCCTTATTTTTTAAAATATCTAGCTTAATGTCCCTATTTTGAAACTATCATGCATTGTGTCCCTGTTTTGAAACTCGATTTTTAGAAAATCGAGTTTTAAGTAAGTTTCAATCATCTAAGGGTGCTCCTCTAGCGTGGCAAAAACTTACCTAGAACTCGATAATCATAAAATCAAGTTCTATGGGAAACTCGATTTCTTAAAAATCAAGTTCTATAAGAAACTCGATTTTTTTAAAATCGAGTTTTATAAGAATCTTGATTTTTTTTAAATCGAGTTTTATAAGAATCTTGATTTTTTTAAAATCGAGTTTCAAAATAGGGACATGATGCTTAATAGTTTCAAAACAAGGACAATTTACTGAATACTTTAAAAAATAAGGGCAGAAGCCCATTTTCCCCTGAATTAGGTCACTCTTACACAGCTGACATTGTGATGCTTAGAGAGTCTTGCATTTAAGGATAGAGTTACATTTGCATTGATAGATCAAAGATATGCCCAAGGAGGTCAACGTAAAATATATAAGCAAATCAAAATATCATGGCCCGAACAAATTCATTACAAAAACCAATATGTAATTATGAAAATGATACATACAGAATAAAATGTGCTAATTTTCCAATACAATAGAGGACAGCAAAAGATGGAACTTATCCTTAAGCAAATGAAGTTAGCAATGAACCACTATGAATGAATCCAAATCACAATCAGCACAGGTAAAGGAAAAAGATGGAAGGTTTGTACATACAGCTCTGTTCCGATTAGCTAGCATCCCTAAGTCTTTTTATCAAAGAATCCAGAGACTTCTTTTTTGGGTTTTGCTTGGCTCCCCGTGACCCAAAGGTTCCAAATAGCCGATCTGAAGGATCCCTCAACTTTTCTGAAATAGTCACAACTTTCCTGTGGTCCAAAGCTTTATAACTTCTCTCCCTGATTACTGGATTTAGATAATTATCCGGATGATTGCTCAATAGCAAATTAATCAATTGCCGGGACTCAGAAAGTGCCAATTTCAACTGATTTGCATCCCCATCCGAGAAAATAGGAGCTTGATTATCTGCAAATGATTCCAGCAACCGAACATCAACATCAATCCCGATGATCGCATTCACATTAAACCTCTTAACTGAATCCCCATATAAAGCTCCCACAATCTTCTCGGAAATGTGAGAAAGAACTTCTTGTAAAACCCTTTTAAGTACCTGAGCTGGCAATATCTGCTGAGCAGTAGAAACCAGAGTCTCCAAATATATCATCACCTCATTCACATATTCATTCCCACTTTGCGGTGGCTCATCGGCCATCCAATTCACGTTCTCAATCAACGTCATGAACCCATCAACCTTCGCTTTCAACAACCCTGATAGCATATCTTCTGCTGCATCACGGGCTCTACTCAATGGAAACTGTCTCCTACCCCTCTCAGCCATCCTCAAGGGAATCCCTGAAAGCTGTGCAGCATGACGAAAGAAGAAATCACAAGCACGCTCCATGACAGCCATATTTGCCGCCATCTGCATTGCTTGTGAAACCCCATGAACGGCCGTATTGATAAGCTTCAACAAAGCCTCATCTAAAGCCTCACCCAACAACCTATCCAAGTACTTCTTAACCATATCATAAAAGTCCAACTGCCCACCATACGACATGAAACTCACGGAATCCTCAATAAAAGACCTCACAATCCTACAACAATCTGGCACTGTGGACGAAAATGGCGCCACGTAAGGAAATGCAGGAGCAATATCCGACGTTTGAAGCTGAAACGAGAGCACATTCATCGAATACTCGTATTCCTTCTTCATCAACATTTGCTCAAACTTATCAGCCGCAAGTGCCTCGGCTATCTGTTTCCGACAATCCGACAACAACAATTCATGATACTTATCCCTATGTTTACTCAATACATCTAACAAAGCATCAACCGGGTACCCATACCTCCTCAATGTGACACCTAACAAACTCACATAGTCCTTAATCAACAACAAGTGATTCGCGGTTTGCATCCTAGAAAATTGGTCCTCTAAAACCCCACACATTTTACTCATAGCAGTTTCCCACAAATTCTCAACTTCCATTTTCGAAATCAAACCTCCACTAGTCCTCAAAACTCGATCTTCAACTATGAAAAACCCGGCTATTTGGGCGAAAAATGTTTGATGAGATTCTAGAAATGGAGTCATAGACGATACCTGAAAATCTGAAGTCAATTGGAGCTTCCGATTCTCGAAGTAGTACTGCTTGAACCGATCCTCGAGTCCTAGGGTTTGGTTTATATGATAAGCTCTGTACAGAGGAGTCAAATCGAAACCACCACTATGACCGTCGTTTCCAAGTCCGTTACTGAGCCCAACGCCGTCGTGTTGGCCGTGTTGATCGTCTTCGTTTTCATCTTCGTCTTGAAGAGCGTAAACACAGTCACGAAGACTAAGCCGACTCTGCTCCTCTGCTTGGCGCTGCTTGATTCGAAGATCCTCTTCGCGCTGACGAGCCGAGGAGGCTTGGCCTATGGCTAACTGACCTAAGTTCCGGCTCACGACTCGGATCTCGACGAGCCAATCGCCGAACTCTTTGCTCACTAGCCTCTCGATATGCGCGCGAATCTCCGGGATCTTCTTCTCCAGCATTCGCCTGAGCGTAGACGACGGCGTTTTGTCCAGCAACTCGGTCTCGATCGAGTCCAAACACTTCAACGCCATGTAGAAGTTGTTCCGAGACAAGTGGTAGTTCGATCGGGAACAGATCTCGATCAAGCGGATACAGGTGGAGATTGAGCCAAGGGCGAGATTGACATTCTGCAACACAGTTCGCGACTCGAGGAACGAGTCGAGCGAGTCGAGAAGCGGTCCGGCGACGGACTGGAGCTTGGAGTTCGAAGTGGAGAGAGAGGATTTGAGTGATTCGACGTCGGAGAGGAGAGACTTGAGGTCGTCGACGGCGAGGATGAAGTCCTGGTAGTGAGCTTTGCAGACTTCTTCGATCTCGGACTCTTTCGAGCGAGCGAAGTGGCGGAGATGGAGGAGGAGAGTCTCAGGCTTGCCCGATGTAAAGGCCTTGCGGATGAAGGGTCCTATGTCCTCGTTGTTGCAGATGGCGGAAGAAAGGAGGAGCTGGTCTAGCTTGTCTGCTGAGTCGGCGCTTCCGTTATCGGTTGCGGTGGTTTTGGCGCCTGTGGCGGTATTTGGCGCCACTTTCCGGCGTGACTTCGTGGGCTGCATCGTAAGTCGTGTGGTGGTTGAGACTTGAGAGAGAGAGAGAGAGAGAGAGAGAGAGGGAGAGTTGTAGCAGTTGGGCTATTTGGAATTTTGGACAACAGGTTTAGATCGGCTGGCTTATTTTAGTCTTTATAAAGGGGGAGACTTGAAGCAGTTGTATCACGGTGTTGAATGGTAACAATTTGGTTAAACCAATTAAATATTGTTTATTCTTCTCAAAAAAAATTGAATATTATTTTAACAGATTGTAGATAGAATTGTATCAATTTGGTAAATTCATGAAAATTTAAAACCAATTTCAATATTTTTGTTATAAATTGAATAAATAAAGTTCTTTTTAATAATTAGATTGTAAAGAAAGTTATAAACTCATCCATGGTGTCAAGTTGTTTTAGGCTTTAATTATGGGTTTTTTTTTTTTGACAAATTATCAAGGGGATTCAAGTGCACAACTATCACAAAAAATTTCACAGACAAAAATATTCTGTGGTTATTGGACCATGTGACTACATAGAAATAGTATTAAATTGTTAATCCTATTATGATTTCTTCTTTTGTTACTTAGTTTAATAAGATAATTTAAATTTCAAATTTTTGTTGTTGATAATAACAGTAAGTGTCAAATGTCATCTAATTGAATTAAAAAAACTTCTAATTATTTCAGTAAAGTTTGATAGTATAATTTATTTTACTTAGAAAAAAAAAATTTACACACTTTCTATTTATCACTCTTGCTATTAACTTTGATTCTTACTAAGGCTGCGTTTGTTTCAGTGTAAAATATTTTTCAGAAAGGAAAATATTTTCTAGTATTTGGTTGCATTTTAAAAATTATATTAGAAAACAATTTTTAGTGTTTGGTAACATTCTGAAAATACTATTTTCCTTCAAATTTTTCACATTTTCTCAGTCATTTTCTCAGCTTCTAAACAAATTTTATATCACAAAATCCACCACTATCCACACAAAACCCACCACTACACAACACAGAAACCACCAAAACGCCACCACCCACACCACCACAATAACAACAACAACAAAAAAATCAAAGATCAAAGAGAGAAAGCAGATCGGCGACGAGATCGACCTAGAGGAGGAGATAGATCGCCGAGTGGCAGACGACGAGCTCGACCCAAAGGAGGAGATGATTTGACCCAGAGGAGGACGAGACCGGTCAAGCAACGACAGGCTTCATGTGGCGCGATCTCGGCGGGACGATATTGGCGGCGTGAAGTCGAAGGCGCGATCTCACCAGTGCGTCTGGGGTTGGGGTGCGATCTCGCCGGCGTGTTTGGTTGCGCGAAGTCGAAGGCTCTCTACTCTCTCTTCTCTCTCTCTCTCTCTCTCTCTCTCTCTCTCTTTGCGCGTCTGAGTCCGGAAATGGTTTGAAGTGAAAATAAAAATGTAAAACAATTTTCAGGTCAAAGCCTTTATTTTACGGTCAAATGAAATATTTTTCGGAAAATTCTATTTTCCATGTGTAACCAAACACACAGTGAGGTGTAAAATGATTTTCTAAAATGGTTTGAAGCCAAAACAAACGCAACCTAATAGAACACTTAAAATTTCCGTAAGATGTGTATGATTTTTTAAGTTTTAATTGACTTGTACGGTAAATGTGGACAAAGATAATATTAAACCAAATTTCAAACTCTAATTAATAATTGAAGGAACAAATCAATACTTATTGGTTTTCTCTATTTATTTATTGATTTAATTACTTGTTTTTCATAATACGGATTTTTTATTAAATTGACGAAAAGGACAGTGAGGATTTGAGAGATTGAATGAGGGTATATATATTGGTACTTGACAAAGGAATTGGGATGGGGATTCGATTATTGATTGTTGGGGGACGGCGGTTGGACCGGGCGGGGCAGGCGTGTAGTATTTGGGTTGACGAAAAGCGACGAATGTGGAAGAATATTCTGAATCTCAAAGTGAATTTCACTCGATTCTCAAAAAAAAAAAGAAAGTGAATTTCACTTTTACTCGCATATTGGCCGTGTGTAAAACTGTAACAGTAAATTTTGGAGGAGATCTAGGAAACGTACGTAAAGTTCTATTAGCCAACTGTGACTTCGTTAACATTGGGCCTAGATCTTTGCTTGCCTGGTATATGATTACAAGGATAGTACCGTTAGGACAGTCATTACAGACTCAGTTTTTTTTTTTTTAATTAATAATTTGAAAAGTAGAAGAGCCGATGAAAATATATCTTTACAGCTTTACTAATTCCATTTTGAGACTGCTCTTGGTAATAACTTTTATTATTGAACAAAGATGTTACTTAATTTTTAGTGTATATGAAAATTGAATGTCAAATTTTTTATCTAATTATCAGATACTTTATCAGTTAAACTAATTAAAACCTACGTATTCTCTTTGATCTAAATATGAGCCAAGAAATTAAATTGTTACATAGACGGAGCTTGTACATTATACAACATGTAAACACCGTTATATTATATATCCCTACAATATTCTCTGTGTTAATACCTTTCACAAATGAGAAATTGTTGAAGAAATCGTTGCAAATGGAACAAGTGGCTGCAAATCTCAAGCCAAAATCATTGCAAAGCTAAAAATCTCATTCTTAATTTATTTTTATTTTTTTAGTAAAAGTTTAGGAACTTTATTGAATAATAATGCAACAATACATCAAGGCCCAAAAACTGAAGATCCTCAAACCAAACTGAGAAACCAACATGGGTCTCAATAAACACAACCAATTTATAAGCTACAAAATTAGCAGCACCATTAACAAATACATGTTGACATAAGTGAAACTGGGAATGGAGCAGCCTAATATCTTCAGGTAGATGTCCATAATAAGCTGTAGGATTAAGGCCTCTATGTACAACCTTAATTGAAGCACAATCGTCCCATTCCTCACAATATTAGTTATGCTAAGTTGCAGACAAAAACTCAAAGCATCCACATCAGCAAAAAACATAAGCAACCATTCGGTTTCTAAAGGCAGACAATCTACTTAAAGCTCCTACCCTCAATAACTAAGCCATGCTCATCATGAATTAGAAACCCATGAGCTGTATATATTAATAGCTCCACCATTGCTCTCTATTGCCAAAATTGGCCACCTTGATGACGAGAGAATCGGTTGCCAAACTACTAAAATCATCACCACCTCAATGATGAGAGAATCAAACTGCCTCCGCCACTACCAAACTTGTCACTGCAGAATGTTCACAAGTCACAACAATCACACCTACGTGAATTGGTGAGTTCATGAAAATGTCCCTCAAAATGGAAAGCTCACTTTAAAATATCTTTCCCCCTAAATGAAGGGTTTTTCAATCAAGTTGCTACTTATTTTAATTTAAATAAATAAATAAACTTTATAAATACATGCTTCATTGAATGATTGAATTTGCATTTGCATTTGCATTTAAATATAAAATTACAAGGCCTTAGTCCTATATACAATTTAAGAAAACACATGGCTTTAGGTCCTAGTTACATCTTAATAAATGTAAAAATTATTATATGATAAAGCACTAGTCTACAACTTTTGATATAAGTTCGAAAAGTTATAAAGTAAGAAAGTGTTAGTCACCCACTTTACCTACAAAACCGGTCTTCAAGTATGGATGGAAATTGAAATTTGAATCTAGGGTATGAATATTTGAACATGTGAATTTATTTGAATTTGAAAATCAAAAAAAGAACATGTTTGGACAAAGCTTTATTAAGAACAAATAGACAACAAGACAATCGAAGAATGAAATTTATATCATTTGAAAAGGGCATGCTCCAACAATTAATTTGTAGAGGTAGGTTAACAAGGCCAACCCTTCAAGCCTTAATAGCTTTACTTAGTAATTTAAAGAAATAAAGTTGGCTAAGACAGTAGTTTAAGTAGAAAATAACAAAAAGAAAGATAAAGATTCTTATTCAAAATTTTCCTTGGGCTAGCCAAGGATCAACAGTTATTTGGGATACACACTTCTCAGTTTTACAGTGATTACTTTCTCTCTCTATTGCTTTTATTTTCCTCTCCCTACTTTTTCCGATCCCCTTTCTTGGAGGAGTTTCCTTCCTTTATGTAGCTGCTTGGATTGCATCACAACCCTCCACTTGGACCAATGTTGATTCTTACTTGGATACTTGTCCTATCATTGCCTTGCTGGGGATGGTAATGTAGGCTGCAAGTTGTAAGGGCACTGTTCAAGGGTCATTCTGTCATTAATGCGGTAGACTGAGTTGGTACAGTGCATTTAATGCAAAGGTGAGAGGTGAGAGGTGATAGGTGCTTTACTGAAAGCTTCCTCCTTTCCTTACTTGCACATTTCTACTTCCTTCTTCGGCCTTCAGCCCTATGGCTTGGTGGTTTGTCCCCAGTTTCCTAAGGAGCATTTGCCCCTTAAGCTCCTCAAGTGAGTCACTTTCGTCAGTTTATTTGACTATGTTAGCCTGACTAGGCTAGGCCTAATATGATGAATGGTTAGGCCCCATTGTCCCTCGGGCAGGTTCTGCCCAATAATCCTCTTTCTTTGGGCTTCCCCCTCCCACATCATCAATCCTATCATGTTTGATTCTAATTATCATACAACCAATGCAACAAAACATGCTAAACACAAAACAAGAGTAACAACATACAAATAATAAAAGAACAAGCATATTACATGCGTATAATAATTAACTACATACGAGAGGGGTGGAATTCTTTTAGAGGCTTCGATGAGTGAGGCAACAAGGTGCTGTGTGACGTTGATTAGCTAGGAAGATGATCATGTGTGCTTAGATTTGTTGCTTCTTCTATAACTCTAAAGGAATTATTATAGGATCTTAAAGACAAAATAATAATAATAATAATAATAATAATAAAAAATAAAAATTAATCACTCACACTCAATCTAGAAAGATCAAAATATGACAAACATTTATGACTTTTTATAGGACGTTAAGGGACGAGGTACCTTGAACGGTGAGTGCCTCCCTCAATTTATAGAGGGGGCACAAGAGTAAATCTGGTGCCAAACCCTAGCCCACAACTTTCACATGTTGCAAGCCACCTCATCACCTTGGGCCCACCAACATAGCACAACACTTAAAGCTTTGGTTATTTCAAATTTTCAATTATAAATACCACTGTCACGCCCTGAACCCAAGTAGAGCTAGGCACGTGACAATAGCCACACACTTATTAAGTTTACACCCTATAAGTGTGTAAGACCCCCTTAACAATTAAAGAATCATCTTCAAGAAAATTTCATCAATAAATTAAAAATATCCTCAATAAAGAAATTCTCAAAAGATCTCCAAATAATAATATTTCAACATCTATTAAAAATAACTAAATCCTTTAAATCAAAGGACTACACAAATAGTAATCTTAAACATAGAAGTTCAAATCTTATTCCATTAATTTCTTAAACTTCACTCATGCGCACATCCCAGTGGAAGCCCAAACATATGCTACTCTTCTTGATCAAAATCTGAAAGGAGAAAGAGGGGGAGGTAAGTTGACAACTCAATAAGTAACCAAAATCCTAATAAATTCTATCAAGCAATAAATCTGTAAAGTAATAAGATGTAATATGAGTTTTCAAAAGTTATACTATAATATGGCTTTCCAAGAATAGCTAAGAAGTTTTATAGTCTTAAAATAATAAGTTGCAAATAGATCACGTACTTTAACCTTACAAATATATATAATAGATGGTTTAGAAATTAGTCAATTTTCCATATATCAGAAGCTATAACTTACAATAGGTTCCAAAAATACATAAGCAGTTTAAGTGACTCAAAATAGTTAAATACTCAAACATTTCCAAAATCACATATGTAGTTTTAAGTAATCAAGTGGTTCAAATACTCAAATGCAATTTATATTCTTAGAAATCTTATGACTATGGTCACGCTATATCCCCGTGACTGGGCATCAGAGTACCAATGAATAACCCCCACTGGCTGAGTATCAGAGTACCAATGAATAATCCCCATTGGTTTGGGTATTAGAGTACCAATGAATAACTCACATTGGTTTGGGTATCAGAATACCAACGAATAACCCCCATTGGTTTGGGTATCAGAGTACCAATGAATAACCTTCATTGGTTTGGGTATCAAAATCAATTCATAGTCAAATTGTCCATAATCATATGTATAAAATCATAGTTTCTAACAAAATATATCTTATTCAAATATGTATATATAATCATATATTCAATAATCAAATATATTTGTGATATTTCTATATTCTTATTTTAAATCAATATAACTAACAAATATCAATTAAATAAAATACATCATATATTCAGTAATCAGATAAATTTGTGATAATTGTTTACTTGAAATCAGTAATACAATAGAAATAAAATTGTAATAATTGTAAACAAATTTCAGGAGTTAAAATACGTAAAATATAACCAATTAGGATAAGGTTATTTACCTTAGCTAGCTCAACGCAAAGAACTTCTCCCTAACACTGTCTCTAAAATCCTTAGATATCACCTAACAATTTAAAGCACCATTTACCCAATAATCAAATAATAAGAATAACCTCAAGTTACTTGACCAGATGAGAAACTTCTAAAGTACCCACTAATTTCTTATTATAAATTCTCCTACAGTTTCTCTATGGCTATATTCCATATTCTATCATTTGTATTAACTCCAATTAAAATTTGTTTCATGCCAAATCCCAAGCGCTGTGTAATATGAGACTTACCTCACACGATTATTTAGGCTAAAAAAATTAAAAGCATTCATTGAATACTCAGTAAAGCTGAGTACAATCTCTAAACAAAGGATTCACATCAGGTGCAATACTTAGGGTATTGCACCTGGTGCAATACCTAATCAATGGCTGAGATTGAAAGATTGAAAAAGCAACTTTCAATCTCAGCCATTAAATAAAATATATTTAAAAAGAATAAAAAGGTTAAAGTTAAAAAGTTAAAAAAATTAAAAAAATTGTAAGGGAAGTGGAGGTATTGCACCAGGTGCAATACCCTAGGTATTGCACCTGATGTGAATCCCTCTAACAAAATAGCCTTTGTCTCTTATCTCCATAGACTCTATAGTCTAAGGCTATTGGACTAATGGTGGTCAAACCAATAATCCACTGTTTCTCATAATTAAATATTCACAAAAAAGTATTATACACCCAAAGCAACTCCATGCCCAACAAAACACCAGAAATAACAATGTTACAGAGAGAGACGTGCTACCAAAAAAAAAAAGGATTTATCGCCCAAATCCAATCCTTCCCTGTTTACACTTAAGTTGTAAAACCCATAGAAATTTTAGATAATTCCGCTACTGGCCAGAACTACCAACATAAAATATACTCTAAATCCTAGCAAAGCTTAGATTTGACAATAAAGAGATTTATAAGCTCTTACCTCAATTGTGTAGTAAATCCTTCTCTATTTCAGTCCTTTGAGTAGTCTCCTCTCTCAAATATCTCAGCCAGTATACACTGACATAAAAATTAGACTATATAAACTAGGGTTTCAACCTTATTTTCTAAAAAACCTCTTAGTAATATTAGTTATAAAAGTTGACCCCATAAACGAAATTTACTTAAATACCCCTCCTTTTATTTATTTTTATATATATATATATATATATATTTTTTTTCCGAATATTACAACCACCGTAACTTTACTTTACTCATTTTCTTCTTCTTCCTCCCAAAACCCATATGTGAAAAAGCTTGAGCCCTAAAACAAATTGCAATGGTTGGAGTATTGCAACTACGATGGTGCGAAAATGGAAAACTCACTCCGGAAAACACCATCCCATGCCAGAAAATAAAAAACCCAACCTTGAGAAACATTACTTCTTCGTCGAAAAACTAAAACCCACTGCTCCTTGAATCCACGAAAAGCATCGTTCGTCTCAAATTTGCAGTTGCTGGAGTACTGGCACGGTGGCTCATAAACGGAAATCCCACGCCAAAAAACACCATCCCAAATCGGAAAATGAAAACCCATCCTTGTAAAACATTAATCCATTGCCGAAAACAAAAACCCATTGCTTACTTGAGATACAACCTTTTAATAGTGATGACCTTACAAAATAAAATGAATGATAATATGTATTATAATAAATACACTCAAATTTGCAACGTAAATTTCACTAAAAATTTAAAAGTAGCTAACTAAAAAAAGGCATACCTGAGATACATTATCATGGTAAAGAAAATGGTGCATGCCAAACTTTTGACTTTATCATACTTGTTTGAAACGAAAAAGTTCCTCCCTGTAACATATTTTGTTGGCCAAAATATTAGGAATTCCACTTATGTTTGGCCACACGAGTGATTGGGGAAAAAATTGACAACTCTTATCATCAATATGTTGTGATTGTAACTGTTGCATTTCAAAATCCTACATTTTATATACAATATAATTGCATTTTAGTATACTTAATTTAAACCTATTAGCAACATCCTAATAATAGAAAATAAAGAGTCTTACATTAAAGTTAAAACTCTCATGCATTTCAAGCATACCAAATCCCATAGTAGAATTTGTACTATACACATTTCCAACCTTGGCAGAATCCTACAAAAGCACAAAGTACAAAAGTTAATAATAGTAATAATAATGATTAATTATCCAAAAAATAAGTAAATAATACAATTACAACTTAACCTTCTCACAAATTTCCTCAAGAATTGAAGTCTCAACCTGGTTAACTACATTCCCTTCATTAATTATAGTCTTCATTTTCGTTTTCTTTTCCTTTTTTTTTTCTTAACAACTTGTTTAACCTTTGGCATCTTCCTTGTAAACGATGGTCACCCCTTTTGACAAACAACCACTGGATCAATAATTTTTTTAGCTTCTTTTGATATTACAAGACCATTGCCACAGGAGGTGGAATCATTCTGAATATCTATAGAAATAGGCTTATTGCTACCACAAGCATTTCCCCCTTCCTTGAGCTCCCCTTTCATTTCACATATTTGCGTCATTACATTCTTATATGCATTTTCAGAATTTGCTACCAAATTAGCAACCTCATAGAAGGCATTAGACATCTTTTCATAGCAACATGCTTTAGGTTTCAAAGACCAATTGTCATAACTTATTCGAATTTTAGTGTGCCTCCTTTTGACATTTTTATTCCATCTGTTTAAGCTGTACTTGTCTAGTATTTGATAAATTTTCTTATGAATAAACACCAATATTTGATGCTTGCATACTATCCCCTTAAACTTAAACAACCTGCATTTGTAGTTAACTTCACTGTTATCCTCATTAAAATGCACATGAA
This sequence comes from Quercus lobata, assembly GCF_001633185.2. Classification (NCBI taxonomy): domain Eukaryota; kingdom Viridiplantae; phylum Streptophyta; class Magnoliopsida; order Fagales; family Fagaceae; genus Quercus; species Quercus lobata. The sequence continues at coordinate 28,241,806 of NC_044915.1, read as the reverse complement.
AAATTACACTTCACTTACCTTCTTTACGTGATACATCTTCACATACTTCATATTCTGAAAAGTTGTCGTGTTCCCTGCATGAAGACAAACTGCAACAAATACTACTAACTATCTCATTTTGGAAATCTATAAATTTTCTCAAAATGTAAGCACTTTGAAATTGTTTCTCCATATCATAAATAGTTATACAGGAAATGCGTGAATTGAAAGAATTAAAATCTTCAATAGTTTCATTATGCACCTTTGCTGCCAAAGCATTCTCATATTGTTCAACAAATTGTTTTATAGTAGTTTTCTTATTAATGTATTTATCAAAGAAAGCATTCATGCTTTCACTTCGCTACATTATTGACATTCCTACCCAAAACATATCTTTCACAAAGGCAAGCACCCAATGATGCCGCTCATCATACAACCCAAATAACCATTCATTGCTTTCAAGTTGATATTTCTTAATGAATTTGCCCCAACTTTCTTCAAATTCTTCTTTTGTCAATGAATCATGAACAACATTTTTTATACAGAATTTTATTGATTTATAGTCTTTGAACCCTTTAAATTTGTCAAGCAACTTATTCATGACATGCCACAAGCATCATCGATGTCGTGCATTAGGGAAAACGAACTCTCTATCGCTTTTTTCATGGCTTTGTCTTGATCCGTAATAATTGCATTGGGAGGACATTCTGACATGCATGCAAGCCAAGATTTAAATAGCCATATAAATGAATTTGTATCTTCTTTTAAAATCAATCCACATCTTAGAAATGTTGATTGCCCATGATGGTTCATCCCAACAAATGGAGTAAAAGGCATTTCATATTTGTTAACCATATATGTAGTGTCAAATGTAATTACATCACTAAACTCTTTGAATGCTGCCCTACTCCTTGCATCAGTCCGAAATACATTCTTTAACCGACCATCGTTATCAAAATCCATTGTGTAAAAGAGTTCAAAATTGTCAGCTTGCATTTTTAAAAAGTAATGGTGCATTGCACTAGCATCTCCTTCCCTAAGATGTGAACGTCTGACTTTTTCCATGTGATTTCTACAATCCTTTTCTAGAAAAGACAAATTCTCATGTCCCCCTGTTGCAACCGCAAATTAATTAAAACTCTTGTTCATTCTAATACCAGCTTTGTCATTTAATTCAAGCTTTTTTTTTTTTTTTTTCTTCACATGTGCTTTTATTATTCTATTGCATTTGTAAAATCTAGTCTTACTAGGACTCAATCCATGATTATGGTCAGGTACCATGGATCTAAGTATCCACTTTCCATTTAGGCATAGAACCAACCTAAGTTGAGCCTTGCAGTCTGTTTTTGTTTGAGGTTTTCAATTTAACTAGATTGGTAGATCTAGTCCTTTTATTTCCAGGACGATTTAATCAAATCCTTGGCTTTCCAGCATAATTACAAGCAATGGTCACATACCTAATGCAATAGAAAAATGGAAAACCCAATTATTACAAGCAACAAATTCACAACTTCAAGATTGCATTTTTTGTTGATATTTCAATTTAGATTTCATTGAAACAGAACAGAGTACAAGGGGAGTATCTAAAGCAGTAGAGGACCCTAAAACAAGGAACCTCCCAGCAATAATTTAGTTGAGAACACAACAAACAATTGACAAAGTAAACTAATAGCACAATAGTACATAGTGAACTAATAGAAATGCACAATAATTTTTACTGAATGAGAGCAATAATACAGGAGAAAACAAAGAATCAACGACTAACAAAGAAATCTAGAGAAAATACTAGGAAAAGCGGAATGAAAAATCACCTCCTTGGATGGCAAATGGTGATTAGCTCTGAGATTTGGAAGAGAACTTTTTTTTTTTTTTTTTTTTCCACAATAGATGGAGTTGATATGAACGATGGTTTTCGTGGGTTTGGAGAGTAGTGGGTTTTGGTTTTTCGGTGGAGAGGTAATGTCTTTCAAGGTTGGGTTTTTATTTTTTGGTATGGGATGGTGTTTTTTGGAGTGAGTTTTTCATTTTCGCACCGTAATTCCAGTACTCCAGCAGTTGCAATTTGTTTTGGCGCTCAAGCTTTTTCACATATGGGTTTTGGGAGGGAGAAGAAGACTAAATGACTAATGTTTACTATCGGATTTGCAAAGCTTTAAGTGTTGTGTTATGTTGGTAGGCCCAAGGTGATGAGGTGGCTTGCCACATGTGAAAGTTGTGGACAAAGTTGTGAGCTAGGTTGTGGCACTAGATTTACTCGGGGGCACAAGGCTCTAGAACCCCTAGAGTAGTTTTCTCACATAGATAGAAGAATTTGATTCAAAATTGAAAAGACATGGTAGGAGCTATTAAGAGAAAACTGGAAAAATCTAATTATGGTGGTTAGACCTAGTTCTAGCTCAAATTCTTTTGAAGTATGAATCTTTAACCACAAGTTTGAGTTGTAAATGACTTGATTTGAGAGAGATCTCATGATTTTATTGTTTGATAGCCCAAAGTTGTTTATTTCAATATTAAATTCAAATTATTGTTTTATTTAACAATTATTCATTAACATTTAAACATTCAAGTCTAGCTATCAAAACTTGATTTTGTAATATCTTTTGATTGGACAATCTAATTGGCCCATGACATATTGTTTTGATTGTTAAATCCTCTAGATTGATTTGATCAAAAGTAATAAAAAAAATATATATGGTTCAAATTACAATTTTTCCCTTGGGAAGTAAAATTACAATTTTGTGCTAAGATGAGATTAAACAAAGATCGTAAAATGGGATGTTTATAGGCATGAACAAATTTCAATCATGAATATTGTCAAAATTTGTTTTCTGAATAAAATGAATCATTATTCTCAAAAAGATTAATTGAATTTATACAATAAAAGAGTAATTGTTGTTAAATTTAATACACAATCAACTTGGTTTTTCAAAAGAATGTAAGAGGATTGGTTTAAATCATATTGAAGAACAATAATTTTTATTTATATTTTTGTTAACATTGAGTAAATGTTAGTTTTATTTTTTATACATTAATTAAGCATAATAAAAAATATATTCTTCATTTTTTAATTTTATTCACTGTGTGTGTGGATTCTCAAAAAAAAAAAAAAAAAAAGAAGAATTTTATTCACTGTGTGGAGTTACTACCCCAGGTTAGGGATAAGGAAAACCTCATTGGCAAACACTACTACTTCAAATCAAGCACAAGATCCGGATCCTTCAAATCAGTCCACAAATTAAACCACGTGTACGGCTAAAGATCAGACTCCATCATGGACCTGAGCACACAGAAACCACTCTTTTAAAGACCCAAAACCCTAGCTCCCTCTCTAAAAAGCAAACTCCTTCACATTTTTGGTCACTAGCGCCGAGCTTCAGCACCAAAACCCTCATCACCAGCCATGGTTCGTATCTCTTCACAAAACCCATATCACCATTTTCTTCCTTTTCTCGTTTTCACGTTTCTTCTGTGTTTTTCAGGGTATCGATTTGGTCGCCGGTGGTAAGAGGAAGAAGAAGATCAGGACCGCCCCCAAATCAAATGATATTTACCTCAAGCTCCTCGTCAAGGTCCTCTCTCTTTCTCTCTCTGTATCTCTATATATGTATGTATGTTTGTGGTTGACACGTGTACGGTGGATCTGTGATCAGCTGTACCGTTTTCTGGTGCGGAGGACCGGGAGTAAATTCAATGCGGTGATACTGAAGAGGCTTTTCATGAGCAAGGTCAACAAGCCACCTCTATCTCTCTCCAAGTTGATTCGTTACATGGAGGGCAAGGTAACAATTTTTATAGGTTCTGTTTGGTTGCTAAGAAGAACCGAGGAGACTCTCTTAATTGGTTTTCAATTTTGCTATATTTGAATGAGGACTGAACTGGGTTTGCGTTTTTGTGATGTAAAATTTAGTGTTGTGTTGATTGGAATTGTTTCTGCGTTTGGGATTTATATGGGTTTTATGGTTTGGTTTATAGGAGGGTAAGATTGCTGTGGTTGTTGGGACTGTGACCGATGACATTAGGGTGTATGAGGTCCCAGCAGTGAAGGTTACAGCCCTGAGGTTCACAGAGACTGCAAGAGCTAGGATCGAGAAGGCCGGAGGAGAATGCTTGACATTTGATCAGCTGGCACTAAGAGCTCCTCTTGGGCAGAACACGGTATGCGGTTTGGGATTTATTGTTGTGCCATCTTAACTAGTTTTTCTGTCTGTGCTTTGTTGGTAGTTGATAATTGGATTTCATAAATTTGAAATTGGTGTGCTATTTCTCGGAAATTGAGTTGTTTTTATTGTATTTACTTGCTGAAATTAGTTTTTAGTGACAAGCATTGGTTTTTTTGTCAAAGTTCCATGATGTTGATATTTTTGTGAGATAAAAAATGCAAGTAGATTAATATGCTGTCAGCATGGATGGTTGGAATGTGGTTTATTAGAGATAAGAAAATGAAACCAGCAATCTTTGTTTTGGTTTATATAATTTATAGTGGCTGTTGGAGTTGTATCGACTTTATTTAGTGATTACTTCAGCTCATTTTTTTGAAACTGCTGTGTGATTTATGCTGTTGATTGTTGAAACTTTTGCACTAGTCTATGGGTTATAATAAGAAAAGATTTAGAAGATTCTAATTCTCAGCTATTAAGAAATGGCTTGTTTTTTGATGTTTCGTTTGAAGCAGTTAAAGCCCTTGATGCCTTAAATGCAAAGTTTTTTGTGGTTGGTTTATTGTAAAGTTGCCTAGGGGATGTCCATGGGGCACAAGCGATGTACAATGAGACTATTTAAAACTAAACAAGTAAAAAGAACAGCGAGCTCTATAAAAAAAAGACCAGATTAGCAAGGGCATTATTGTAATTTTTTATTTGAACATCTTACATGCACCCTGGTGCTTCTCTAGCAGTAATGCTGCTCATTGGTGATAACCTCTGTCATTTACAGTAAGCTACCTTAAAACAAAGCATTAAACCAACTAATTTAATTGTAGTTCTAGAAATGTTTGCAGCATTTCTTATTTATTCATGTGTATATGGCTTGTCCTTGGAGATTCCCATGCTGCCTATATCAATAATCCTTCAATATTGGTAAGTTCCAAAGGGAGTATTGTATCTTCACATTTCTGATTTTCGGGGATGTTTGCAGGTTCTGCTGATTCCTTAGTTGAAGAACTAAAAAGCACAAGCACTCTAAACCCGTCTTTGTCTGTGTTTGACATCCTACATGCATGTCCTTAGTGTGTTGGGAGGAAAAATATTTTTATTTTTAGTTATTTTGAAAATTTTCCTTTGGATTTAGTTATGTTTTAAAGATTTTTTTAGTTATTTCTTTTGAAAACTTAAAATAAACATAAAATAAACCTATATATATATTAATTAATTGATTATCGTTTCCCCACCACCGTGTCGTGTCCTAATTTTTTAAGTTTTTGTGTCGTCGTGTCTCGTATCTATGCATCTTAGCTGAAGAATCTACCTTTCACTTGTTTCACATGTAATTTCTGTAGGTCCTCCTTAAATTTTGTTGTCCATTTGTAGTTCTAGGTTTGATGTCAAATGTTTATGGTGTTTAATAACTTTGTATTGGGTTGTTTGAGAAAGGGAACTTTTGAGGAAATTTTGGACAGGAACATGAAAGATGCAGTTATTTTTTCATTTGTAACCTGAAAGATGCAATTTTCCGTAGAATAAAATTTCTTGTTCTTCTATATATATGACAGCTGGATGGTCCCTTTTGGTTTTGGTTTCTAGAATCTGTGTCGGGGCTGTATAGATCCCTATTGACTCATTTGCCCAAGCTTAGGATTGCTGGGAAAGTTTAATAATGTCAAAACTTTAAAGCTGAATTGAAACGATAATCTTATTGTATGAAATGGGGCTCTTTTTTGTTGACAATTCTAAACGTCTCTGATCTGCAGTTGAAAGACTGAAAAATATTTGGAGTATACTTTTATTTTTGTGCTTGTTGTATGGTTTGGCTAGTTTAAGCTGAAAGAAAAAGGATCGCTGGAGGACATGATGGGTTTGTAAAAAATTTGTGAACTTGTCTTTTTGGATAAAAAGCTGGGTGGGTTCGACTGGAAGCTCATAGAACTTAATTAGTCTAATCTTAAAGAAATATAAATATATAATGGATATGCTTATCAAAATTTATCCCATCTTATGGTTTACATTTACTGATTTCATCCTTTTCAAATCAAGGCATTTTTTCTTTTTACATTTCCTTTTTGGTTATGTGAGAGTAATGGTTTGGAAAATGATCAATGTAATATGATGCAGGTTCTCCTTAGAGGTCATAAGAAGCGTGAAGCTGTGAAGCACTTTGGTCCTGCTCCTGGTGTGCCACACAGCCACACAAAACCCTATGTACGTGCTAAAGGAAGGAAATTTGAGAGGGCTAGAGGAAAAAGGAACAGCAGGGGCTTCAGAGTTTGATTTGCTAAACACATGCGTAAAAACAATTTTACTTACCAAATCTGTTCGAATGGTGTTGCAATTGTGGTTCCCTTTTTATGTATTTTTCATCCTCTCTATGGATCAGTTATCTCTAGAGTTTTCTTTTGCCTTTCCCCTTTTTCATATGGATATCTTTTCCTTTTAGAATTAAAATCGTTTGGATTTGAAATTTTTATTGGGTACTTTTTTAATTATAGTGGTTCTAAAACATGATTCTTGAATAGTTTTAATCTTAGATTATTCTAAATTATCTTTGAGTCATGCAATCAAACACATTTGTGGAATTAAATTACTTGAATTATCTTATTTTCAGTCAATTCTACTCTCCCTTTCTGAGTTCAAAGGGGCCCTTATAATCACAAATGATTGAGACCCGAAAATGGCGTTTCTAGATAACTAGAAATCAGTAGCTCATATTGTCCTACTTCAAATGTGTGGGTGCCTAGGCAAATCCTTGACAACAAAGTAACAACTGCAAATAACAAATCTAGACCTAGTACCGGATCTGTTAAGACTTATTTGCCTTAGGCTGGGTATGCAAAAGTGGTAACTAAATTCTCAAGTTCATTACTCGCTAAATGCCTATATTACCTAAAGATCTCAAGATTACATTTACTGATAATCAAAAACAAATGCCAGAGCTTCTGTTCCGAATTCAGCCTAAAAAACGCAAAGCTTAATGTTGGTTCTCTGTTTATGTGCCTTATATCACATGAAACAGGGATCTCACCATGTGCAGAAGATGTTATAGACTCTGCAATATTACATGCTTATTTAATTTTAAAGCCAGAAGTAAACAGATACATAATTAGCACATGATGAGGCCCAAACTCTAAGAAAACTAATATCAATCAGACACATAATTAGCACGCCTAAGCAAGGTAAAGTATCAGTTGCACATAGAAACATACAAGAATTTAGCGTGCTCGCTAAATAATATGGCTAATGACAATTAGAACTTCTTGATAAATTCATGGATGAGTGCATTGACCTCCTCTGGCCATTCTTGATTGATAAAGTGGGCTGCTCCTTCTATTACAACTGCATCTTGCAAATTTGGCACCAATTTCTTGAAACCACCACTGTGAATATATTCCTTTACACCTGGGATGCTATACGTGAGGTCCAGGTCGCCCACAATGAACTTTACAGGCACTTTGATCTGCAGTCCAGTCCATGGTCCTGTGAGCTCCCAGGATCTACAAGAAGAGAAAATTGTTAATGTTTTTATTGTTTCAAGCAAATAGATTCTCTCGTAGATGCTAATCTCAATATCAAAATTGTTGCCCAGAATTTTTTTTTGGTTTTGTTCAAAAGTCAATGGAGATAAAAATTCTTACTCATATGACTTATATACTACCCATATATATTGTACATAATATACTGCTTTCAAAATTAAACAAAAAAGAAGCATGAAACATACAGTAATTCAATCCTCCAGTGAAGCCTGTCTTGTTAAATATGTTGGCATAATAGTTAATATTTTCTTCTGACAAACAACCAAGAGGGCAAGGGCTCTGGAGTTTTAAGTAGACCACAAAATCCAGTTTCTTTAGGAATGCATGGAGGACTTGGATCGTTATTTGAAAGAAGATTCTTAAATAGTAGTGCAGTATCTATGCTAGCAAAATCCTTTTCGGCCTCTCCAGGTTCCTGCAGGAGAGAATTAAATAACTTCATGTAAGAATCAAGATGAGTTACATATAGAGAAGATTGAAAAAATAAAAAAATAAAGATCTGAGAATCATGGCAATGACTCATGATTAGTATACTTTTAATAGAATTTAAAGACAAACAAATAAAGATAATTACAAGGGAAAATACACAATTCAATTCTAATTCTGAGATAAATTACAGAGTGTCCAAATACTTTAATCCCTTAGAGAATGTCAAAATGATGAATTTATTAAACAATTAATCAAAAAGCCAAAAAAGAAAAAGAAAATTTCAATTAACCAATATTCTCAAACATTATATTAATTTTCTAGTGTGATGATTAAGATTAAATCGATATTAAACCATTCTTTTAAGAGAGTTTTGACAATTTTTATTAAGCACAGTAGATATTAAAGAAAGTCAAGACTTTTAGAACCACAAAAGTGTATTTTATACACAATTTAAAAATCTGGTACGATCAAAGAACCAATAAAGGAAGTGGTTATCGATTTTATAGTTCGAACAGTGTTGAACTGATGTCATATATAATTTAATTAATAATTTTTAAATTATAAAAATATAATGTGTTGTCAATTACTTGTGTATATTTAACTTTGATAATGTTAATAGTTTTTTTTTTATTTTTTTTATTTTTTATTTTTATAATTTTATTAATGTTAATACAATTTTTAGCACAACTTATAATTTAAATATTAAAAGTAATTGTAAGGACTCAATTTGTAACGATCCCAAATTTGTTTTGAGTTCGAACGTTAAATGCCCAAACAATAAATTTGTAGAGAGTGGGCTAAAAGACTGGGCCTTGGTGAACGGACAGCCGTTAGTCATGGTGTTTAAGATGATCGCACAGAGGTGAACTGTGCTTACCCAAGAAGACTTTCTCCTCAGCACGGCCTGGGTGGCTCTAGTTCTTAGCCCTCGTGCCCCCTTTTTTGGACTGCTTCCTCTTCCTTTTATACTAGCTTTTCCCCTTTCTCGAATGTCCACGTGTAGGTTCAGTTTTATAGGGCTGATACTTGTCCCATCAATCCATACCCAAAGTGGTTGGGGGTGGTTGTAAAAGCCGAAAAGCATGGCTCTGTCTAGCGCTGAGTACTTAATTGCAGTAAGGGCAGCATTTCCTTGGCTCTTTTGTCGTCACACTGTTCAGGAGTCCTTTCCCCATTAATGCTACCAGGACGTTTGTTGGCGCATTCAATGCGGATGTGACAGCTTTTCCTTGAACTACTCTTACACTATACCCCCGTGCGTGTCTTACTGTACTCGCCCTTTCTTCTGGGAACGCTTTGGGATGCTGAGGACAGGATCGTCCTTGACTATATTTCTAGGCCATTTGGACTTTTGTTGCATGTTCTCGGCAATGTCTTTCCTCGACGCGGGCCTTGGGCCCTAATGTAAAGTGGGCCGGGATCACAAATTCTCTGGCCCCACAATAGGCTCTTAAAATCCTGCTGTCTGGCTCCTTGGATGGAGAGGAGGGTTTTGGTGACGTTGGGCCTATGTCATGGCTTGCCAAGTCTTGCCTTTCATCAATGTCGGAGCCTCTTCGTTTGCCTAGGACACACTCCTAGTTGTGAGACATTCTTTTAGTTTACCCACGCCGCGTTTCTGCCGTTTCGGTACACGAGGTGCGCCTTTAATAAGGTCTCTTTACGAGGTGACGCAAATCCAACGGTTGAAGACTGCTTTGGAAATTGGGCGGGACTCATCTCGTTTGTAGTTTTTCTTGGAGATTTCTACAGATTAAATGCTGCCAGGCTTGCCCCCCATATAAGAAGCACGGTGGGAGGTCATTTCCTTTATTTGCAGACCCTTTAAGTTTTTCAAATCTCTAACCCTCCAGTTGTGCCCAAAGTCCCCATTACCAGTGTGACTGAGCCTTAGGGAGTGACATGGTCAAGGCCAGGATGAGGGTGAAGGGACCACACCCTCTTCAGAAGCCTTGGGTATCTTCGAGACTCAAGATGGCCCGGTCAGGGCAAGGGAGACAAAGACTCAAGACATTTCTTCCCCTTAATAAGGCAAGAAAGGAGCCTCTTCTTCCTTCAACCAAAATCCGAAGCAGGCGAAGGTTGCATCAGATTTTTGGTGTGACAGCACTGAGATTTCCCATCGCCGGTACCATCCGCTCTCACTCGATTGCTGCTAATACGATGCTTTCTCGATTGCTATTAGAGCTGGTATGGGGATTTGGCATCCCCGCTTCTTCCTCTCTTCCATCATTGGTGCCAGCTGAGTGCCTCCGCTTCTTCTTCTCTTCCATCATCTCTTCCATCACTGGTGCCACCCAGATTTGCTCAGTCGCTGCTAGAGCAAAATTGAAGGATCTATCATTCCCGTGTATCTCATTTTTTTTTTTGTTTGTTTGTTTCTGTAGTTAGCTTCTGGTATAGGCTTGTCTAAGCCTCCTTCTTTGCCTAATAAAAGATGATTTTATCCCATTTTGCGTGCTCTTTCTTTTCTGCAATAATTATTTTGTGAATGGATGTGCTAGTGTCCTTTTCTTTTGAACAGTACTTAGGGCCGATGCCCTTATTAGCAAAGAGTTATCACTTTGAACTTCTCAAAACTGACGGGCACAACAATGCCGACTTAAAATAGGTTAACCATATGAGACTAACCGGGATAACAGCTGAATGTTCTGTATTGCATATGGGGTGATCACCCGAGGATGTATAACCTAAAACGAACTGTCCGAGGGGGTCACCGGGCACTAGGGTGCTTCGCCACGTTTCAGATGATATTCATAGCCTTAACTTGTTTTGGGCATCTGGTTCGAGGACCGAGGCACGACTGGGTTGGGTCTAAACACTTGGTTGTGTTAGTTTCCTTAGAGCTAGGGGTCTGAGGACCGCGCGGGATTTCCATTCTGTCTAGGACTTAAACCTTTCTTGATGTAGTTAGTTTCCCGTAGGTTTGAGTTCGAGAACCATGCAAGACCTTGGTTCTGTCTAACATTTATACTTTCTAGTGACTAGTTTCCCCATAGGTTTGAGTTCGAGGACCATGCAAGACCTTGGTTTTGCCTAGCACTTATATTTTTGAAGTAGCTGGTTTCCCCATAGGTTTGAGTCCGAGGACCATGCAAGACCTTGGTTCTGTCCAACATTTTCTTTTTGAAGTAGTTGGTTTCCCCATAGGTTTGGGTCCGAGGACCATGCAAGACCTTGGTTATGTCCAACACTTATATTTTCTAGTGACTAGTTTCCCCATAGGTTTGAGTCTGAGGACTATGCAAGACTTTGGTTCTGTTTAGCACTTATGGGAATTCAGTGAATCGGGCTACTGGGCCCGCGAGGATTAGCCCCTTGGCAAATGTGTGGGGCCTAGACTTGATGTTAGAAGCCCCTAGGATTGCTCGTGCCATTGGTACTTCGAAGTGTAGCCCTGAGTGGGAGCTAGGTTAGGGCAACAACCGCGCGCTGCTGGGAATGATGGAGAGGCTTTCGCATAGCTTGCACCGCTGCCAAAATTATTTCTTTCGAGGGACCCCTATCAACAGGGGCTTGATCCTACCATGACTAACCGTCGTTTGCGCCAACGCACAAGCCTTTCCCACAAACGGTGTCAATTGTAAGGACTCAATTTGTAACGATCCCAAATTCGTAGTGGGTTCGAACGTTAAAGGCCCAAACAATAAATTTGTAGAGAGTGGGCTAAAAGACTAGGCCTTGGTGAACGGACAGCTGTTAGTCATGGTGTTTAAGATGATCGCACAGAGATGAACTGTGCTTACCCAAGAGGACTTTCTCCTCGGCACAGCCTGGGTGGCTCTGGTTCTTGGCCCTCGTGCCCCCTTTTTTTTGACTGCTTCCTCTTTCTTTTATACTAGCTTTTCCACTCTCTCGAACATCCACGTGTAGGTTCAGTTTTATAGGGCTGATACTTGTCCCATCAGCCCATACCCAAAGTGGTTGGGGGTGGTTGTAAAAACCGAAAAACATGGCTCTGTCTGGCACTGAGTACTTAATTGCAGTAAGGGCAGCCTTTCCCTGGCTCTTTTGTTGCCACACTGTTTAGGGGTCCTTTCCCCATCCACTCTTACACTCCTCAGCTATATTTCTAGGTCATTTGGACTTTCGTTGCATGTCCTCGACATCGTCTCTCCTCGGCGCGGGCCTTGGGCCCTAATGTAAAGTGGGCCGGGATCACAAATTTTTTGGCCCCACAATAGTTTATTGTGGGTACTTAAGGCATGCTTAGGCATGCTTGCAATGTTCTAGGCATGCAAGCAACGTCCTCGGCATGCTTAGCAACGTTTTCGACATGCTTGGCAACATCCTTGGCCGACCTCGGCATGCTTTGCAACATCCTAGGCGTCCCACATCGAAGAGAAATCCCCCCACTTTCTACCTTATAAGCTTTGAAGCGAAGGAGTAGTGTACCACTACTTCTTTAAAGAAGTAGTGGTACACTACTCCTTCGCTTCAAAGCTTATAAGGTAGAAAGTTGGGGGATTTCTCTTCGATGTGGGATGCCTAGGATGTTGCAAAGCATGCCGAGGACGTTGCAAAGCATGCCGAGGACGGCCGAGAACGTTGCTTGCATGCCTAGGACGTTGCAAGCATGCCTAAGCATGCCTTAGGTACCCATAGTAATATACTATGTATGTTTACAAATATTGTTAAAACTCTAAAGATGCATCACACATACTAGACTCTCTAAGTTCTACCAAGAAAAGGAAAAGAAAAAAAAAGAAAAAAAAGAAAAAAAAAAAGACCCACCCCACTTTATAGTCAAAGTTCCATGATGTTGATATTTTTGTGAGATAAAAAATGCAAGTAGATTAATATGCTGTCAGCATGGATGGTTGGAATGTGGTTTATTAGAGATTAGAAAATGGAACCAGCAATCTTTGTTTTGGTTTATATAATTTATAGTGGCTGTTGGAGTTGTATCGACTTTATTTAGTGATTACTTCAGTTCATTTTTTTTTTTGAAACTGCTATGTGATTTATGCTGTTGATTGTTGAAACTTTTGCACTAGTCTATGGGTTATAATAAGAAAAGATTTAGAAGATTCTAATTCTCAGCTATTAAGAAATGGCTCGTTTCTTGATGTTTCGTTTGAAGCAGTTAAAGCCCTTGATGCCTTCAACGCAAAGTTTTTTGTGGTTGGTTTATTGTAAAGTTGCCTAGGGGATGTCGTCCATGGGGCACAAGCAATGTACAATGTGACCATTTAAAACTAAACAAGTAAAAAGAACAGTGAGCTATATAAAAAAATGTCCAGATTAGCAAGGGCATTATTGTAATTTTCTATTTGAACACCTTATATGCACCCTGGTGCTTCTCTAGCAGAAATGCTGCTCATCGGTGATAACCTCTGTCATTCACAGTAAGCTACCTTAAAAGAAACCATTATCCCAACTAATTTATGTTGTAGTTCTAGAAATGTTTGCAGCATTTCTTATTTATTCATGTGTGTATCGCTTGTCCTTGGAGATTCCCATGCTGCCTATGTCCAGATTCCTTCAATATTGGTAAGTTCCAAAGGGAGTTTTGTATCTTCACATTTCTGATTTTCGGGGATGTCTGCAAGTTCTGCAGATTCCTTGTTGAAGAACTAAAAAGCACAAGCACTCCAAACCCCTGTCCTGTCTGTGTTTGACATCCTACATGCGTGTCCTTAGTGTGTTGGGAGGAAAAATATTTTTATTTTTAGTTATTTTGAAAATTTTCCTTTGGACTTAGTTATGTTTTAAAGATTTTGTTAGTTATTTCTTTTGAAAACTTAAAATAAACCTAAATATATATATATATATATATATTAATTATTTAATTGATTTTCGTTTCCCCACCACCGTGTGGTGTCCTAATTTTTTAAGTTTTTGTGTCGTTGTGTCTCGTATCTATGCATCTTAGCTGAATAATCTACCTTTCACTTGTTTCACATGTAATTTCTGTAGGTCCTCCTTAAATTTTGTTGTCCATTTGTAGTTCTAGGTTTGATGTCAAATGTTTACGGTGTTTAATAACTTATTTTAAAGGGTTTGTTTGGATTGAACTTATTGTTGTTGAAACTGAAAACTGAAAATTGAAAACTGAAAACACTGTAGCAAAATAATTTTTAAACGTATAAATAGTACCGTGGGACCTATTTTTAATATTTTTTAATACGTAAATAGTGTATACACAGTACGTAAACAGTATATATACTGTTCATAACAGTAAAATTTGTCTCCCAAAGTCAACAAATGCGGGCCCAAAAAAAAAAAAAAAAAGAAGAAGGAGAAAACGCGCTTTGAGAAAACGCGGACGTGAGACGCAGAGCCCAAACGCCCTCTTTGTATTGGGTTGTTTGAGAAAGGGAACTTTTGAGGAAGTTTTGGACAGAAGCATGAAAGATGGAATTTTCCATAGAATACAATTTCTTGTTCTTCTATATAATATGACAGCTGGATGGTCCCATTTGGTTTTGGTTTCTAGAATCTGTGTCGGGGCTGTATAGATCTCAATTGACTCATTTGCCCCAGCATAGGATTGCTGGGAAAGTTTAATAATGTTAAAACTTTAAAGCTGAATTGAAACGATATCTTATTGTATGAAATGGGGCTGCACGGGGATCTCTTTTTTGTTGACAATTCTAAACATCTCTGATCTGCAGTTGAAGGCTGAAAAATATTTGGAGTATGCTTCTATTTTTGTGCTTGTTGTATGGTTTGGCTAGTTTAAGCTGAAAGAAAAAGGATCGTCAGAGGACATGATGGGTCTGTAAAAAATTTGTGAACTTGTCGTTTTGGATAAAAAGCTGGGTGGGTTCTACTGGAAGCTCATAGAACTTAATTAGTCTAATCTTAAACAAATATAAATATATAATGGATATGCTTATTTATGGCTTACATTTACTGATTTCATCCTTTTCAAATCAAGGCTTTTTTACTTTTTACATTTCCTTTTTGGTTATGTGAGAGTAATGGTTTGGAAAATGATCAATGTAATATGATGCAGGTTCTCCTTAGAGGTCATAAGAAGCGTGAAGCTGTGAAGCACTTTGGTCCTGCTCCTGGTGTGCCACACGGCCACACAAAACCCTATGTACGTGCTAAAGGAAGGAAATTTGAGAGGGCTAGAGGAAAAAGGAACAGCAAGGGCTTCAGACTTTGAGTGGCTAAACGCATGCGTAAACACAATTTTACTTACCAAATCTGTTCGAATGGTGTTGCAATTGTGGTTACCTTTTTGTCTTTTTCATCCTCTCTATGGATCAGTTATCTCTAGAGTTTTCTTTTGCCTTTCCCTTTTTTCATATGGATGTCTTTTCTTTTTAGAATTAAAATCGTTTGGATTTGAAATTTTTATTGGGTACTTTTTAAGTATAGTGGTTCTAAAACATGATTCTTGAATAGTTTTAAGGTTTATTTGGATATTGCTTATTTGCTAAAAACTGAAAACTTATTACTCAAAACACTAGCAAAATATTTTTTAAAAGGTAAAACACTGTTCACCACGTGATTTTGTGCTTTGGCTGATCCATGAACAGTGCCATGAGACTAGCCAGAAAACGCAAACACCAGTTTCAATGCAGATGCGATGCTAAACAAATGCACACTAAATATGAGATTATTCTAAATTATCTTTGAGTCATGCAATCAAACAATTTTTGGAATTAAGGGTCCATTTAGTACGTATGTTTTTAAACAATAGTTTTAAATTTTTTTGGAAATAAGTGTGATGAGAAAGTGTAGAAATAGATGAAATATTGTTTAAAAATTGAAAACATGTGTTTAAACTTATGTATTAAACGGGGTCTAAATTGCCTTAAATTATCTTAGGTGAAAATGCACTTTTGGTTTCTACATTTTGGGTCTATTCTCAATTTGGTCCCTAAATTGATTTAGCTCCTAGGTCAGTCCCTGATTTTTAAAAATCGTTTTTAAAATAGTTCTTACCGTCAACCTGGTTACGGAAGAAGCTAACATGGCAAACGGAAGTGCCAGGTGTCAAAGTCAACTAATAAAATAATAAAAAAATATTTTATTTAATATTTTTTAAATGGCAGGTCAGCATTTTTTAAATTAAAAAAAGCAACGTCAGTTTAATTAAAAAAAAAAATTGGTTAAAAAAATTTATATTTTTCATTTCAATTTAATTCAAACTAAATTAAAAAAAAAAACAAACTTTTAAATTTGATTTTTTATTATTATTATTATTATTATTATTATTATTATTATTATTGCTTTAATTATTTTTTAACTAAGAACACAAGAATGTTCTTCCCGAATCCAAGAACAATTAAACCCAAAGCAAGTGCATAATCAAACCCAGAACAATGCAAAATTTCATACAAAATCCCTATCCTCCACCGAAACCTCCAAAACATGAAAAATTCATCAAACCCAAACCAACATGAGAAAACCAATCCAGAAAAATCGTCAAACCTCCAACCCAGAAACCTCCAACCCAGAACTTTATCAAACAACACCCCGATCCAAAAAACAACAAATAATCCGCCCTCAACAACACCAAATCCGCCGTTAACGAACCCAAATCCACCATCAACTCGCCATCAACAGAACTGAATCCACCTGGTTGAAGCCCAATTCGAGTCATGGTCAACTAAACAGTACAAAAACGACCACCGATCTCCACCCCGATCAAACCCAGAAAAACCCAGCCTTCTCCAACAAAACGACCATCCCAACCACCGATCTCCACCCACCTCGACCAAACCCAGAAAAACCCAGCCCTCTCCAGCAAAAACAACCACCCCGACGACCGATCTCCACCCCGACCAAACCCAGAAAAACCCAGCCCTCTTCAACCAAACCCAGCCATCTCCATCTCCATCTCCATCTCCATCTCCATCTCCAACCAAACCCATAATCCAAGACCCATTGATTACTGATCTCCACCCCGACCACCCTAACCACATTGATCTCCACCCCGATCACCGATCTCCACCTCCATTACCAACTACTCCATGGAAAACTAGAAAAATCCAAAGATTAGAGAGTCAGGTTTAGAGAGAGTGAGTGATTGAAAGCTTGAACAAAGAAAGATACAAACACATATACGCACCAAGAGACAGAGAGAGAGGATCTGAAAAATAAGGAAAAAGGAAAAAGGATTTGAACAAAAAAAGATACAAACACATATTTATTAAGTTATTTTTATTTTGAATTTTCTTTTTTTGGTTTATCTTAAAACGAAAGAAGAAAATGAAATAGATACAAACACAAACACAGACACGCCAACCTAGAATGAGAAGGGTGTTAACTTAATGTTTGTTTCTTAAGAAAGTTCAAGAAAAATTGAAACTATAAATTGTTACTTAAAATTGAAAAAAGGTTTTTTTTTTTTTGTTTTGTTTTTTATTTTGAATTTTTTTAGTTTAATTTTTTTAATTATTTTATTAATTAAAATGCTGACTTGTCATTTTTAAAAGCAAAATAAAATTTATTAATATTATTTTATTTGCTACGTCAGTAATTAACATGTCACGTATGCAATCCGTTTGCCACATCAGCTTCTTCCGTAACCAGATTGACAGTAGGGATGATTTTAAAAACAATTTTTAAAAATCAAGGACTGACCTAGGAGCTAAATAAATTTAGGGACCAAATTGAGAATAGGCCCAAAATGTAGGGATCAAAAGTGCATTTTCGCCATTATCTTATTTTCAATTAACTTTACTCTCTATTTCTTTTTCTTTTTCTTTTTCTCAATCCCAACGGGCCCTTACAATCACAAATGATTGAGACCTGAAAATGGCGTTTCTAGGTAACTAGAAATCAGTAGCTCATATTGTCCTACTTGAAATGTGTGGGTGCCTAAGCACATCCTTGACAACAAAGTAACAACTGCAAATAACAAATCTAGACCTAATACCGGATATGTTAAGACTTATTTGCCTTTGGCTGGGTATGCAAAAGTGGTAACTAAATTCCTAAGTTCATTACTCGCTTAAAACAGAATGTGATCATGTTATTTTAACAAGTTACATGATTCATTTAAAACTACGTATAGATACATGAGGACTGCCTATATTACTTAAAGATCTCAAGATTACATTACTGATAATCAAAAACAAATGCCAGGGTTTTTGTTCCGAATTCATCCTAAAAAACGCAAAGCTTAATGTTGGGTTTTGGGAGAAAGATATCTAATTGCATTCTTTTATTAAATCTGTTTATGTGCCTTACATCACATGAAACATGGATCTCACCATGTGCAGAAGATGTTATTGACTCTGCAATATTACATGCTTATTTAATTTTCAAGCCAGAAGTAAACAGATACATAATTAGCACATGATGAGGTCCAAACTCTAAGAAGACTAATATCAATCAGACACATAATTAGCACGCCTAAGCAAGGTAAAGTATCAGTTGCACATAGAAACATACAAGAATTTAGCGTGCTAAATAATATGGCTAATGACAATTAGAACTTCCTGATAAATTCATGGATGCGTGCATTGACCTCCTCTGGCCTTTCTTGATTGATAAAGTGGGCTGCTCCTTCAATTACAACTGCATCTTGCAAATTTGGCACCGATTTCTTGAAATCACCACTGTGAATATATTCCTTTACACCTGGGATGCTATACGTGAGGTCCAGGTCGCCCACAATGAACTTTACAGGCACTTTGATCTGAAGTCCAGTCCATGGTCCTGTGAGCTCCCAGGATCTACAAGAAGAGAAAATTGTTAATGTTTTTATTGTTTCAAGCAAATAGATTCTCTCGTAGATGCTAATCTCAATATCAAAATTGTTGCCCAGAAATTTTTTTTGGTTTTGTTCAAAAGTCAATGGAGATAAAAATTCTTACTCATATGACTTATATACTACCCATATATATTGTACATAATATACTGCTTTCAAAATCATACAAAAAAGAAGCATGAAATATACAGCTTAATAGCTCGATAATAATTCAATCCTCCAGTGAAGCCTGTCTTGTTAAATATGTTGGCATAATAGTTAATATTTTCTTCTGACAACCAAGAGGGCAAGGTCTCTGGAGTTTTAAATAGACCACTAAATCCAGTTTCTTTAGGAATGCATGGAGGACTTGGATCGTTATTTGAAAGAAGATTCTTAAATAGCTGTGCAGTATCTATGCTAGCAAAATCCTTTTCGGCCTCTCCAGGTTCCTGCAGGAGAGAATTAAATAACTTCATGTAAGAATCAAGATGAGTTACATATAGAGAAGATTGAAAAAAAAAAAAATAAAGATCTGAGAATCATGGCAATGACTCATGATTAGTATACTTTTAATAGAATTTAAAGACAAACAAATAAAGATAATTACAAGGGAAAATACACAATTCAATTCTAATTCTGGGATAAATTACAGAGTGTCCCAAAACTTTAATCCCTTAGAGAATGTCAAAATGATGAATTTATTAAACAATTAACCAAAAAGCCAAAAAAGAAAAAAAATTTCAATTAACCAATATTCTCAAACAGTATACCAATTTTCTAGTGTGATGATTAAGATTAAATCGATATTAAACCATTCTTTTAAGAGAGTTTTGACAATTTTTATTAAGCATAGTAGATATTAAAGAAAGTCAAGAGTTTTAAAACCACAAAAGTGTATTTTATACACGATTTAAAAATCTGGTACGATCAAAGAACCAGTAAAGGAAGTGGTTACTGATTTTATAGTTCAAACATGTTGAACTGATATTGTGGGCCCGAAATCTGAGGTCCCAGCCCACTTTGTATTAAAAGCCCAAAGCCCAGGCCGAGGAGCCCTACTGCTAAGAACGTGCAATGAAAGCTCCTTGAAGGTCCAAGGATGTGGCCAAAGACGACTTTACGCCCAACATCTCACAAAAAAGCCTGGAGAAAATGACAAATTCAGTACAAGAGCAGCACAAGGGAGAAGGCTGCCAACGCCTTAATGTGGAGCCCATCGCCTGACAAACCCATACTCATACCATGCTGTTCAGCTTTTCCCAACCACTCTGATGTGAGGATTGACAAGACGAGTAACCACCCCGAACAAGGAGAAACGGACACGTAGGTGAAGAATGGGAAGGAAATACTAGTATAAAAGGGAAGCTCGTTGCATTGACAAAGGGGGGGTCTTCCCAGGAACCAGAGAAAAGGGGGAGAATGAACTCATAAAAGAGAAGGACGACGAGAACGAGACGCTCCTCGGACTAATTCCGAGGAGATAGATCTTCGCACCACATCCGTGTAAGGCTTAGCCATACAGGCCAAATCCACCTTCGAATGGGCTTCCATGAAAATCCTGACTAAACCGTTGCCCAACGACCAAGGTCCAGCCTTTCCAAACCCACTCTCTACAAAATATATTGTTCAGGCCCTTTACACACGAGCCCAATGTCATCCTTGGATCGTTAAAAATTGAGTCCCTACAGATATCATATATAATTTAATTAATAATTTTTAAATTATAAAAATATAATGTGTTGCCAATTAGTTGTGTATATTTAACTTTGATAATGTTAATAGTTTTTTTATAATTTTATTAATGTTAATACAATTTTTAGCACAACTTATAATTTAAATATTAAAAGTAATATACTATGTATGTTTACAAATATTGTTAAAACTCTAAAGATGCATCACACATACTAGACTCTATAAGTTCTACCAAGAAAAAAAAGAAAAAGACCCACCCCACTTAATAGTCACCCACTATTTGACTTTTTTGACATTTACTTCTTCCACCCATTATTGTTCCATTCCCACTCCATCAGAATCCAATGATTCCAATTTGACAATTCCTCATCACCTTTCATTCGTCTCTCTCTACTTTGTCACTCTCTCTGCAAAGCCCGTTCATCTCTCTGCAACAAACAGTTCAAAGTTCAAACCAAAATACCTTCCTCCACCCTTCTCATGTTGCTTTTCTTACCTCCCCAAATTTTATTCAACCCACAAATCTCTGAAAGCTTCACCAAATCTCATTCACCACAGATCTAAGATTTCCCAAAATGAGGAAGAGAAATCCCTCAATCCCCTCGTACACTTGGACAAAGTAACTGCTGCATCAATTAGAGAGTAAAAGTGACTTACCTGAAACCTGCAAACGTAGTAATCATCACCAAACACAGCCCTAAATCCATCCACAGGATTTATAGTTGGGTTCCTAGGAAACCACACCACACTCGTGTTGACCAGTGCTTTGATTCGGTCAGGCCTGAAAAAGCAAAAATTCCAGGCTATGATAGCTCCCCAGTCATGGCCAACCAAGAAGACCTGGTCGATACCCAGATGGTCAATAAGGCCAACAAGGTCACCGACGATGTGAAACACGGTGTAGGAGGCGGCGGAGGGCGGAGCATCAGTGTCACCATATCCACGGAGGTCAGGGGCAATGCAACGGTATCCATGGGAAGAGAGGGAGAGAAGCTGGTGGCGCCATGAGTACCAAAGTTCAGGGAAGCCATGGACGAAGAGAATCACTGGACCTGTCCCTATTGACGCGACGTGCATGTTAATGCCATTTGTGGTTATGGTTGTGTGTTTTATCTTTTCCATCGATTTTCCACTCTCTAATCTCTATGTGAGGCAGATAGTGTAGGTTGGGTATTCCTTTTTTTTTTTTTTTTTTGCTTTGAGTTGGTGCCTCACTAGAAAAAGAGAAGGTGGTTTTTTTGGAGGCTTCAGTTCAGCCTATTTATCTAACTGATCTGGTTCCGGTTTGACTTTTTAAAAAGATTATAAGACAATAAAATAATGCGGATGCACTATGAACCTGCATAAGTTGATTTAGGGTTTGTTTGGATTGAATTTATTGTTGCTGAAATTGAAAACTGAAAATATTGTAACAAAATAATTTTTAAATGTGTAAATAGTACCGTGGGACCTATTTTTAATATTTTTTAATGAATAAAGTGGCTGTGGGTCCCATAAACAGTACTGTTACAGTACCGCTAGAGTGTTGTTTGTCCCCCTTTTCTGCAAAACGTGTGAAATGTAAAAAAAAAAAAAAAAAAAAGTGAAAACGCAGACGCAGCAAAGTTAAGTGCTATCCAAACGAGCACTTAGGGTGAGTTTGGTTCAGCTTTTTGTAAAAGTGCATAATGAAAAAATGGAGTTTTGTTAAAAGTGCATAATGAAAAAGTGGAGTTTCAAAAAATTGAGTGTTTGGTAAAAACTGTTAAAAAGTACATAATGAAAAAGCTGAGTGTTTGGCTAGCACTTATAAAAGTGGTAATTTGAGGGATAAATTACCAAAAAGGACAATGTATATATAAGGGAATTTATTTCATACTTTTTTTTTTTTTTTTTTGTTTGGATGTGAGTTTATTTCATACTTATTAAATCATCTATTTCATATACTTACTAAATAATAATAATAATAATAATAATATATTATTGGTATTATTTTAATAATGTTTGGGCAATTTTTCTTTTTTAATGTCATAATTATTTGTTATTACTATTAATGACTTCTTATTAATATTAATTAAATCTAAATAATTTCCATCATCATGAAGCACAAAATAAAAATGTAAAAAGATGGTAAAACATACACAAATAATCTAAGTTTAAATTGTACTACATAAAAATGTAAAAACATATAAAATACATATCAATAAGCCAAGTTTAAATTGTACATCACAAAAATGTAAAAAATATGATAAAATACATACCAATAACCCAAGTTTAAATTGTACTACATAATATTATATATAAAAAAAAAAAGACAACTACTAATTATTATCCCCCCAAATGGAATTAGCAATGGAATCATGAAGAACCACCATCACAGGGTCTGTTAAAGATTCTGAGTTCTGCTCATAACTGCTATTTGCTTCACTATTATGTTCTCTTCTAGAAATTAAATCTCGATTGGCGTTTATGAAGCCCCTATCATCCCTATCATTTAGTCTAATAAAATTATGAAGAGTCATAGTAGCAAATACAATAAGTATTTGGATATGGAATGGAAAAGATGGCATGTTTCTGATAATTCTTCATTTATTCTTCCACACACCAAAAGTGCGCTCAATCATACATCGAAAAGATGAGTGAGCATGATTAAAATTTTCATGTCTAGTTCTAGGGCTTCCACCTCTCTTTCGAAAGTCTTGAAGATGGTATGATATCCCCTTGTATGGTGCCAAATAGCCTTTCATCATTGGGTATCTAGAATCAACTACATAATATTTCCCTAGAAAAAAAAATTCAATTGTATTAACACACTCATACAATATGTCATTATAATGAACAATTAATTAACCAATTACAAAGTTGGTGGTGGGTGCGGAAAGCTGTTACTCTGTTTACGAATAGTATCAAGAAAAATGTGAGTGTCTTGTGCTGCACCTTCCCATCCAGACAAAACAAATGTGAATAACATATCAAAGTCACATGCAGCCATCACATTTTGGGTTGGATATCCCTTTCTTCCAAAGTTTGGAATGGACTTCTCAGTAGGTACAACCGCTGTCATATGTGTGCTATCAATCGCACCAATGCAATCCTAATAAAAACATTAATAGTTTTCAGTTCCACATGCATTGTATTATCTTATAGACAATAACACTTATTCAAATATACAATAGTACACATACTTTGAAATGTGGCCAATAAATTGGATGGTCTTGTATTTTGGTTGGAACTTCACTAAAAGTTGGATCCGAAGGCTTTACATATGTAGCTGCAAAGCGAGCACCCAACAGAGTGATCATCTTCTCAAAATGTCTACTTATGGTTTCACCCGAATGCTGAAATATTTCTTGAACCATTCGGTTACATGTTCCATGACCAAGTATCAGTAAACAGATTGCCACTGACTCTTCTAACCTTATATTCCTTGAATGTTGAAGTTTAAAGTCACGTTGTAAAACTTGACACAAATTAAGAAACACCTCCTTTTTCATTCTAAACATGTTGTAACACAATTTCTCATTAGCTTCCATACAACGTCTCACCCAAGCCCACCCTGTTTGTTTAGAATCATAACAAGGAGTCTTATTAATGTACTTATTGAAATATGTCACAACTACTTCACAGGTAACTGCCACAAGCTGGTAAAACTCCTTATCAGAATCGTCATTACTATCATCATCATTAGAATCACTGTCACTGTCATCATCACTGTCACTACTCTCACCACCACCACCATCATCATCATCATCATTGTTATCACCATCATCATCATCATTGTTATCACTATCATTATTATTGTCAGCATTATTATAATCACCACTATCATGATAATCACAATAATTTCTATAATCCCCATCCATTAATAGTTCCATAAAATTGCCACTCTCATGAGTACCATTATAATCATCCATATTGGTTTAGGCTACACAACAAAGTAACAAATAATCAACCATTGCTAATACTTAATATAAATCAACATAATAATCAACAAAGTAACAAAGGTGTAACAGTTGACTAGAAACAAGTTGCATACCAACACAATTCAGAACATCAAGTACATAACACTGTAACAGTTGCTTCAAATGTGTTTACATTACACATATATTAGTCCAAAACTAATACTAAATATTACATAACTTAGTTTAAAGTTAATACAACATAGCTAATACAACATAAAGCTAATATTAGTCGTAAGCTAATACAACATAGAGTTAATATTAGTCCTAAGCTAATACAAAGTACCACATAAGGTTGGTCACTTCTTTTGGTTCAAACAAATCATTCCTTGTAGCCACTCCAGCTGTGACTTTGGCTCTTTGAAAGTTAGGAACATCTCCATACATGACATTTTTAGTAAGATAAAGGAAGCTTGAACCACGAACTTACTATCCACTCCAGGAAGTGCTCTCACAATCGTCATGACATTATCAATTGAACTTGGTAACTCTCGAGAAGTACCTTCAGACTTATTCTGACATACAGTTATTAATTGACTAATACGATTGTCCAACATTGTAGCTCCTCCTATCTTCTTCTTCTTTTTCTTCTGTGAGGGTATTGATTCGCTAGTTCGCTTTTGTCCTAAACTACGTGATTGACTAGTATGTCCTTGTTGCAAACTATCAATGTCTAAACTCATGTCACATTGATCATCCTTAAATTCGGAGCTACCATCTGAATCACTAGCACCCTCTTGTGGCATTATTGGAGGAAGTGTATTTGAAGAAGGGGTCCATGCAAAACATTATATCAAGTTGTTCTAGATTCTGTAGACCTTTCTCTCAAAAATTTTTAGCTTTGGGTAATTCCTACAAAATGTAATTGTAATTTCATTCATATAACAATAATATAAAAAAAACTATCTCCAACTAACTACATATTAATAAAATACTCAACTCACCTTCAACTTTCAGTCCCACCAATCATCAGTAGCACGAATTGTTCCCTTCACTGCATCCCAACCTAAACCTGTGTCAAGATTCCTCAATTGTTCCCACACTCTCCAATCACCTTTTAATACATCCCACCTACTTTTTAATTGGTCCCTATCATAATTTTGACCGGTTTCATCACAAAATTTGGTCACTAGATTGGTCCAACCTTCGGTACTAAAGGCAACACCTTTATTTCTATTCCCGAGTTGAATCTGTTCCACACAAAAGTTACAAAAAGTAGTTGTCCAGCTTGAATTATTATCCCATAATGCTCTAGCCTTTTTTGCCTCGGGGTTGGAAGTTGTGTTTTTACCCATCTATAAAGTTAACCAGTGAGGTTGAAGCATATTAGCAAAACCATAAAAATAAGCCAATGAGAAGTTACAATAGAAAAAGGCTTTTCAGAAATAACTGAACATTCCCGGAAATAACAACAAAATCTAAACAAAAATAAGTAGACGGTACTCAATAATTTCCCCAAATCTCTCAATACACATTGTCATCCAGAGGCAAAAACAACTAAACAATCCTCCTGCCTATATACAGTACAAAAACACTGCAATACTATTAATATTTGAAACCTCCACCTTCTCTCTAGTCCCTATTGATGTTATAATTTGATTAACTAGTAGTGCAGAAACTAATATTGAACAAAATCAAGCAAACAAAAAAACTAATCATTATTAAACTTTGTCTCTACAATCCTAACCAATCACAGCCACTGTTTGGTTGCTGAGAAACACTAGAACAGGGCCAAGGACACATTTTCTTAGCAAAAGTATCTAGTTTAGAGCTAGAATCGCGAACCTAGAATTGCGAAACTAGCAAAAGCAGCCACATACATGATGAACTCTTGTACTCAAGCACCATGACAAATAGCAGCACACTTAGAGAGCCATAAAACTTGAAAAATAAGAAAACTATGGAAATTCAGGTTATGACAGACTAGAAAAGATAAATTAATAGATCTTATAAACTTCAGGGCTCATACAAAATGCAAATTCCAAACATAAATTGTTGACAAGCTAAGGAGAAAAAAGATATGAAAAGACCGTAAAGAGCTCAATCCTAGATGGCTGGCTTCACTATTTATTCATGTTAGTAACAAAATAAAGTTACATGATTGCCTTTCCTTGCATATAACACCCAACATTGTCCAAATAGATCCACCTATTATTAAATAAGTATAGGCAACTTTATTCATGATACTACCCTTGGTAAAAAAGGGTCATGGTGCATGTTAGTAACAAAATAAAGTTACATGATTGCCATTCCTTACTTATAACACCCAAAAATATCCAAAAAGATCCACTAAGTATTAAATAATTTTAGGCAACTTCATTCATGATACTGCCCCCAGTAAAAAAGGGTCATGGTGCACATTCTAAACCTTAATAACAAAAACCACTGGAACTTCAACTGCAACAAAAGCAACCCTTGCAATATAGCAATTAGCCTAAGAGTCATCCAAGCACGCATCCATATCATACAGTTCAAAGCAGTGCTGCTTTGCTATAACAAATAAAACAAATCCAAGCATAACTTTCAAAACATTTCTTAAGAGTGAATCACTTAAGTCTATGCAAGGATGCAGCATATCAAACTAGGTTCGCAATTCTAGCTCTAAACTAAACAATCACAACCTTAGTTTTTTACATCAAAAGTATCTAGTTCCCTAAACAGATAGGCTTATACATAATTATACTATAATAGCTAAGATAATTTTCACAATGATGATGGAAAAACTGAAGCTTTCAACGATAATTTTCTCCGGGAGAGTGAGACAAAACAAAGGGAACATAATTGAAACTCATCAAGGAAAATAACATGAAAAGAAAGGAGTGGCAGAAGCAGCTCAATCCTTATAAAGGGTCAAATTTGTTTCGACGTAAAATGTTTTCTGCCGGAAAATATTTTCAACTGAAAACATTTTCAAGAAAAAAAAAATTCCAGTGTTTGGCTGTGTTCAAAAAAATCCACATAGCTAATCTCACAAATATAACATAATGAAGAGAAAATCCACAATACCAGCCTTTAAGAGAGTATAAAATACACAATACCAACATCAATTTCACAACAATCCAACTAACACCATATCCAATTGATCACAACAGAAAACAAAATCTCATAATAATTTCAATATTATTGAAAATTTTTACAACCATTATTTTCCAAAATCTAAAATACAAACTTTCAGGAATTTAGAAAGAGAGAGGGAGAGAGAGAGACTTACCGATCGGCGACGGAGGCGGCGGTTGTGGTTGTTTGGGGAGATCAGTGTTGGTACCTGGTGGTTTTTGGTAGTAGATCAGTGTTGCTTGGTGTTTTGTTGATTAAATCTCTACCTTCAAAACGTATTTGACATTAACAAATAAACATAGTACTTGCAACGTGACTGATCATGTAATATTATTGCAGACAATGGCCTACATAGAGAACAAAGAAATTCAAAACCCAGACTCAAATAACTGAGAAATCAAAACCCAGATCCATGAGAAATCAACCAAAGAACAGAGAAATCAAAACCAACCCAGACCCATGAGAATCAACCCAGGTTCGGTCCAAATCAAAACAACCCATACCCATGAGAAATCAACCCAAAGAACAGAGAAATCATAACCAACCAATACCCATGAGAAATCAACCCAAAGAACACATAGAAAAATCATTACCCATAACACAAACCACAATCCAAAACTACAGAAATAGAGATACCCAAACCCACGGGTTTTGAATACCCAAAACACGCAGAAATAGCGATACCCAAAACTACAGAAATAGCGATACCCAAGATTTATGAGACCAAAAGAGATAGAACACTAAAAACAAAAATAGCGATACCCAAACCCACGGCCAAACAACCATAAATATGCAGAAAGACAGAAAGAAAGAAGAAGAAGAGGAGGAAGAAAAGGAAGACGAAGAAAGACAGAGTAGAGAGACTTACGGAGAGGGCAGAGCAGAGCAGGGAGAAGAGATGGGAGGCGTCTTGCAAAGGGAGAGCAGAGAGATGAGATGAGGGGCGTGAGGTTAGGCGTTAAGAGAACTGATTAATTTCATAGGTATTTCCGTAATTCCATCATCAGCAACGGTAACCCATCAAACGCGTAGTGCGTGTTTTCATTTATAGACCCTCAGAGGTCCATAAATTTTTCCGCGTTTAGTCCGCGTTTTTGGCCTATGCCTAAAATGTAACTTTTATCAAAAAGTTGCATTTTGGGCTTAACCAAACGCAATTTTAGGCCTGGCTTTTTTCAAAAAGCCCTTTTTGGGCTCAAAACGTGGAAACAAACGGGCACTTGGTCAGGTTAGGACGTGGAGATTATAAGACAAAATAATAATGCCATTGCATTAAGAATGCATAAGTTGCTCTGTGAGCTTCTACTAGGCTGTAGAATAGTGCGTCCCTGCGTGTAGGTGCTTCTGTCCCTTAGGATAACAAGTTATCCTTAAGGTTAGTGGTTTTTTTCTTTCGGGGTTTAGGGAAACAGTGAAATCATGGATGATCTTACAAACCATTGTAAAGGTTTGTCGATTTCTGATAGAGAAGGGCCAACTTTTGATCTTGAGGAGGAATTGGCTACGCCAGAATTTATCATCGCTGGCAAATTCTACACAAGAAGGGCTCTGAATATGGAAGCGATTGCTTTGACTTTTATGCCATTGTGGAGATCAAAGAATGGCTTCAAAGTCAAAAATATGGGCAATCACATAGTCCTCTTCACGTTCAACAATAAGCATGAAGTGGATACCATTCTCTCAAATGAACCTTGGAGCTTCGACAAGCACCTTTTGGTGCTGCAACGCTATGACAAGGATGTGCCAATTGAGGATTTGAAATTCAGTAGTACAGCGTTTTGGGTGCAGGTACATGACATCTCAGTGAGATTCATGAATTCAAAGGTGGCGGAAGGGATTTGTAGTACTGTTGGCACGGTCATCCGGAAGTCTGAGATGGAGATGAATGGAGGGAGTTTTATGAGGGTAAGAGTCAGCGTGGATGTCACTCGTCCATTAAGTCGAGGAAGAATGGTGTCAGTTGGACAAGGCAAAGAAAAGTGGGTCTCTTTCAAGTATGAGCGCCTACCCAATATTTGCTACTGGTGCGGTTGTCTTAACCATGACGATAGGGATTGCAAGGTGTGGCTTGATAGTGAAGGCTCCCTAAAAGTTGAAGAACAGCAATTTGGACCTTGGCTTTGCGCTCCACCTGTGAGTCGTATACAAAAAAATGTAATCTCAGTGCTCGATTTTTTTCATAAAAAGAAAAGAAGCTCGACCACTCAAAGAGCTCTGTATCAGCCAAGGCAAGCTCCGGCAAAGTCCACGACGTCCTCTGTAGCTCAAGCGACACCTGGTGATGTGGATTAGAACAACATGGAGTAGTCATTGGATCAATTACGGGGATTGGTTACAACTGTTTCAATTAATTCACCTATGGTTTTGGAGCAGAATAATCAACAGGTAGAGCTGTTGGAGAATCAATTAGAGAGAGAGAAAGGTGATTTAAAGAATATTGAAGTGCCACCTGTAGAGATACGGTCTGCTAGCCCACTAGCAATTAGTTCGCATTTATTCTCTCCCAAAAAGTCAGCCAATCACGTTTTTGAATCAAAAGAACCGGTGCACAAGGATGCTTTCCTTTCTGAGCTTGCTGAAATTGATGAGGGGCTATCAAAATTAAAGGCCGAGCCACACAAAGTTAATGATTCATTGATTGCTAAAATTCCTATCAATGCGCACGTGACCAGTGAGGAAGGAAAGGAGGCGGCTAGGGTTTCTCAAGTCCTAGAGGTTGTCAACCATGCAAACTCACATGCAGCAACAACTGAAACACAGAGTGCTCAATCTCCACGACAACAAGGGTCATGGAAAAGGTTGAACAAGGCAGATTTACCCAGCAAGACGGATAGAAATACAAGCACGGTTGAGTTTGTGCTATCAACCAAAAGAGTTTATGAGGAGCTCTCCCATCCCAATGGTTTACCAAGAAAAAAACGTGCGGTTTCTGTTGCGATTAATTCTTCTAAGTTGGTGGAGGTTGATGCTCAACCCAGCCCAACACAATGAGTCTCTTAGTTTGGAACTGTCGTGGGCTTGGGAACCCACATATAGTGAGGGAGCTTGGAGATTACACCCAGGCAAAAGATCCTGCTGTTGTGTTTTTAGCCGAGACATGGACAGACGATGCAAGGCTAGATCAAGTGTTATGCAATTTTGATTTTAGAAATAAATGGTTAGTACCTAGTGGCTATCGAGGCGGTGGTTTGGTTTTGTTGTGGAAGGAAGATATTCGAGTCACAGTGGAAGATTCATCAAAGTATTGTATTGATGCACTTGTTGAGAAAAAGACACCTCAAGAATGGCGTTTCACAGGTTTCTATGGCGAACCAGTGACACATAGAAGGCATGAGGCATGGACAAAGCTTTGAACCCTAAATGATTAGCCGCACATTCCTTGGTTGTGTGCAGGAGACTATAACAAAATTACAAGACAAGAAGAAAAGAGAGGAGGAGTAAACCGTGAAAATAGTCAAATGCAAGCTTTCTGGGATGTTATAGATGAATGTGGTTTTATGGATTTGGGTTTTATTGGCCCATATTTCACTTGGAGTAGACATTATAGCGATGGACACTCGATTTGGGAGAGACTAGACCATGGATTAGCAACCAATCCATGGTTCTTGAGGTTTCCGGGCACTTGAGTTCACCATTTACCTTGTCTTTCCTTGGATCATTGCCCATTCTTTATCAACCCTACAGGAATAGAAACTCCATCCTATAAAAAACCCTTTAGGTTCGAGGAGATGTGGCTATCTGATAGTAGGTGTGGTAAGGTGGTTGAAGTAGCATGGAGGTCATGTGTATCACTAGATCCAAATACAAAAATCCTTGGAAAAATAGAAAAGTGCGGCAAAGATTTATCATGGTGGAATTATAATGTCTTTGGTAATATGAGGAGGGAGCTAAAAAAGAAGAGGGACATGCAGTTGAAGAGGAAGCAGTGGCATTGAGAACTGGAAGCAATGTACGGATCAAAGAATTGCAAAGAGAGATAAATGAGTTGCTGGATCGAGAAACAAGGATGTGGAATCAACGCTCTCGTATTCTTTGGCTAAAAAATGGAGATCGAAATACAAAATTTTTCCACAACCGTGCCTCCCATCGGTATAGGAAAAATGTGATTATGGGAATAAATGATAGCCATGGAGTATGGAGGGAAGGGCCGAATGATGTAGCAGCTATCCTCATCCATTACTATAGTGAACTGTTCACTACCTCAAGGTCGCCCACTCACCATGAAGCTCTAAACCACATTCCTCAAGTGATCACCGATGACATGAACCAAGAATTGACAAGCAGATTTGAGGAATGGGAAGTAATCCAAGCTTTGAAACAAATGGCACTAATGAAGGCACCTGGACTAGATGGAATGGCCCCTTTGTTTTTTCAGCATTTCTGGCCTATGATTGAAGGTGATGTTACTCACTCGGTGCTATCTTGGCTAAATCCAGGTACTATCCCACACCCACTGAATCATACCTTAATTACTCTAATCCCAAAAAAGAAAAACCCAAGCTTAGTGTCAGATTATCGCCCTATTAGTTTATGCAATGTGCTTTACAAAATTTTTGTAAAAGTCTTAGCCAATAGACTAAAAATATTCCTCAATTCAGTTATAAATGAAAACCAATCAGCTTTTGCAAAAGGCTGCCTCATATAAGATAATATCCTTATTGCCTTCGAAACTTTACACTGCATGAAAAATTATAATTCGGGTGCATCGGGTTTTATGGCTTTGAAGTTTGACATGAGTAAAGCTTACGATAGGGTTGAATGGGTGTTTTTAGAAAATGTGATGAGGAAGATGGGTTTTTTTTTTATGAAAAATAGATTGGGTTAATTATGGTGTGTGTGCGATCTGTCACCTACTCTATACTAGTGAATAGAGAACCAAAGGGTTTGATTCACCCATCAAGAGGCCTTAGACAAGGAGATCCCCTCTCTCCTTTTCTCTTCCTCCTATGCAGCGAGGGCCTTCATGGCCTTATAAATAAGGCAGCAAGTAATGGTGACATCCATGGATTCAGTTTGTGCAAAAGAGGACCCAAACGAACCCAAACTAACCTACTTGTTTTTTGCAAATGATAGCCTTCTTTTTTATAGGGCCAATTCTAAAGAATGCAGCAAAGTGTTGGAACTTCTATCATTGTATGAAGAAGTCTTTGGTCAAAAGTTAAATAGGGAGAAGACAACATTATTCTTTAGCAAAGCAGTTACTGAAGCAAACCACCAAATCATCAAAGGCATTTTGGGGGTCCGTGAAATCCACCACTATGAAAAATACTTGGGGTTGCCATCGTTGACCGGAAGAGGAAAAAAAGCAAGTTTCAACTATCTTAAAGAGAGAGTGTGGAGGAAGTTGCAAGGATGGTAAGGAAAACTCCTTTCCCAAGCCGGAAGGGAGGTGCTCATTAAGGCGGTCATCCAAGCCATACCTACGTATGCAATGGGTTTCTTCAAATTACCTTTGGGGTTGTGCAATGAAATTGGGGTGATGGTTAGGAAGTTTTGGTGGGGACAACAAGGGGAGAAACGAAAGATTCATTGGCTAAAATGGGAAGAGTTGACAAAAGCCAAAAGGGAGGGCGGTCTGGGATTTCGTGATTTAGCCTTACACAATGACTCCCTCTTGGCTAAACAAGCTTGGAGGTTGATGGAGGATAAAAACTCCCTATTCTACAAGGTTTTCAAATCTCAATTCTTTCCAAATTGCACAATAATGAAGGCAGCGGAATCTAGTCAAGGTTCATATGCTTGGAAAAGCACACTCCAAGGACGAGATGTGATCAAATGGGGGCATGTTGGAGAATAGGTGATGGGCAAAAAGTTAAGGTGTGGCATCATGCATGGTTACCATCTAAACCACCTACCAGAATTTTATCACCTGTTCTAGAAGGATGGGAGGAAGCCACGATTGACAAACTCATCAATGAAGACTTTAGGACTTGGGATGAAGATGTTATTAATGGCCTTTTTGTTCCTGAGGAAGCTGATCTCATAAAATCAATTTCGCTTTCAAGATTTCCTACTGAAGATAGACTGTTTTGGCTGAATTTTCAGGGGCGGTGGAAGCACAGGTGGAGGACAGAAAATTCTGGCACAGTATATGGGGTTTAAGAGTTCCAAATAAGATAAAAAGCTTTATGTGGAGAGCTTGCCGTGAGTCAATCCCCATGAAAGCAAACCTGAAATGGCGTCACATTACGGAAAATGGCCGGTTCGAACGATGTTTGATGGAGGAGGAAACAACATTACACACATTGTGGTCTTGCAGCAAGATCAAGTCGGCTTGGACGTCTTCGGAGTGGAATGGCTGGCAAAATTTAAGCCCCTTAGATTTCAAGGAGCTATTATCGTGGATACTCAACAACCATGGCAACCCGGAATTCTTTGTGATGATGACATGGGGCTTGTGGCATCAACGGAACTAGGTTCGGCTTAACAAACCTTGTTGCCCATCGGACCTGATCGAAGTCCAGACGAAGGAAAAACTTGATGAATACAGTGCCACAATTCCAGCCAAACCAGCAACCATGCCATGACAGAGAACGAAGTGGAAGCCACCTGATGTGAGATGTTTCAAAATAAATTTTGACGGTGCGATTTTCAAGCAGGATAACAAGAGTGGGATTGGGGTGGTTGTTCGTGATCACACAGGAGTTGTTATTGCCTTTCTAGCTTAAATCATTGCACCAGCACTTCAGCCCATCGAGATTGAAGCAATAGCAGCTGCACGGGCTCTGGAGTTTGGAGAGGAAATAGGCATTACAAAGGCAATACTTGAAGGTGATTCAAAACTGATAATAAACTCACTTAAGGGAGGTGGTCAGTCAATAGCTTCAGTGGAGCCTCTACTTCAGGGTGCCATGGTTTTTTCAAATTGTTATTCAAAATTGCTATACTCTCATTATAGAAGAGAAGGCAATAGATTAGCACATAGTCTAGCAAGATTTTCTATTAATGTCTTAAGCTATGTAGTTTGGATGGAGGGAGTCCCCGATCCATTATTCACAATTGTTCAACAAGATGTAGCCAATTTGGCAAACTAATTTCAATAAAGTATCAAGTTGTTTCTCCAAAAAAGAAAAGAAAAAAAGAATACATTGAGACACAGATTGGACAGTCTATATCTCAATGTGTCTAGTGTATTAATGTACTGGACACAAACTGAGTCCTTACATTGTTGATATATTGTTCTTAATTCATTCTTATAATTTTTTTTGGGTGCTAAATAACCTCTTTATTAAACAAAGAACAAAAAGAATACAAAAAAAAGGAGAGAGCTTGTCACTATCTTTGTCAATCACCTGAGCTATCAAGTTAGAAAGACCCTTAAAGATTGTCCAATTTACCAGAACGGCCCATTTGGCCCAAAGGATAGGAGAATTAGCCTCCCTTTGTACAAAAGAAAAAGATTGTCATAACTTGATAAGAAAGTATGCATCTTGTCACACTCAGAACTCAACTTGAAAGCTTAGCCTGAACTATAACTAGACCAGTTAATCATTGGCAACTTAGAAACAGGAGCAAAACTAATTGATTTTTAACTGATATAGACAAAAAATGTAGGAGAATATATCAAACCAAGCCAAGCAAGCACGCCCTGGGTCAGCAACAGGGAGCATCCACAATGGCTCATGCCATTCTATCATATTTTACCATCTTAAAAAACCATTTTATCAATTATACAATACCATTTTATAATACACCCAGCATCACAACTTTTATTTTACCATACTACACATTAAAATAATATAAAATAATTCTCACTTCTCTCTCTGATCTCTATTTCTCTTCCTCTATCAACCACCACCCACCACCACCACTACCACCACCACTTGCCAGTTTCTCAGTCACACCACCCACCTTCGCTAAGCAAAATCCAAAATCAAAATAAAAAATCCATAGCAAATCACTTGCCGATCTCCGATCCAAGTCAAAATCAAAAATCAAAATCAAAATCAGAAACCCACCACCGACCCACGTTGCCGTTGCACCACCTGACCCATGCCCACATTAGTCACAAACCCACCACTGCCAGAAACCCACACAACATGCCGATCTCCACCGCTAGAAGCCCAAATCACTCACCGATGGCTTATGCCATTCTATCCTATTTTACCATTTTAAAAATCCATTTTATCAATTATACAATACCATTTTATAATACACTCAGCATCCCAACTTTTATTTTACCATACTACACATTAAAATAATATAAAAATATTTCTCACTTCTTTCTCTTATCTCTATTTCTCTTCCTCTATCAACCTCCCATCACCACCACCACCACCACCGTCCAGCTTCTCAGTCACACCACCCACCTCCGCTGAGCAAAATCCAAAATCAAAATCAAAATCCAAAATCCATAGCAAATCACTTGCCGATCTCCAATCCAAATCAAAATCAAAAATCAAAATCAAAATCAAAAACCCACCACCGACCCACGTTGCCGTTGCCGCTGTTGCACCACCTGACCCATGCCCACATCGGTCACAAACCCACCACCGCCAGAAACCCACACAACATACCGATCTCCACCGCTAGAAACCCAAATCACTAGCCGATCTCCATCGCCAGAAACCATAAAAAATACCTAGAAATGAGAGACTGACTGAGAGAGAAAAGCCTAAGATTAAAGGGATTTAGAGATGAGTGGATGAATTGGCAGCGATGGCGAGAGAGAGAGGGGATGAGAGAGAAGAGAGAGGCTTGGTGTGAGAAAGAGTTTTAGTGATGGAGAGAGAGATGAGAGACCGTGGAGAGAGAGAATTGATATTTACAAATAAAATATTAATATATTTTTTACAATTGAGCTATAGTGTGATTCTACATTTAGAATCACATTGTAGCACAATTGCAAATTTTTTTGCAATACTTAAACTTTACAAGTTCCGCTAGAGTGGGTCTTTTGGACTTCAATAGTAAAATGGGCTTATTTAGCATTTCCGTTGCGGATGCTTAAGGAATTGCATTGTAAATTTGGGCGTATTAAATAATATAGGGCTGCTATGATTGGTTTATCGTAAAGTTGCCTAGGTGTTAAAAAAAAATTAAAAAAAAAAAAAAAAAAAAAAAAAAAAAAAAAAAAGAAAAGAAAGAAGAAGCAAAGTTGCCTAGGGGATGTCAACCAAGGGGCACAATCAATGCACAAGAGATGAGCTTCTTATTTAAAACTAAATGAGTAAAAAAAACAGTGTGCTCAGTGCTCTATAAAAAAAGAAAGAAAGACCAGCTTAGCAAGGGCATTAGTGTCATTTTTTTTATTTAAACACCTTACATATATGCACCCTGGTGCTTCTCTAGCAATAATGCTTCTCATCGGTGATAACCTGTCATTTACAGTAAGCCACCCTAAAAGAAACCAATAAACCAAGTAATTTATGTTATATCTCTAGAAATGTTTGCAACATTTCTGATGTATTCATGTGTAAGTATGGATTGTCCTTGGAGATGCCCATGCTGTCTATATAAGGATTCATTCAATACTGGTAGGGTTCCAAATGGAGTTTTGTATATTCACATTTCTGATTTTCAGGGATGTCTGCAGGTTCTGCAATTTTCTTCGTTGAAGAAATAAAAAGCCAAAGCACTCCAAAACCGGGTTTAAGTTTGACGAGTAATGTTGGTGTCACATAAATGACATAACTTGTGCTACAACTAGCTTATATAATGAGTTATGAGTAGTAGAGGTGTGTTCCCCCATATGGACCCATTATCACACCTTTATTACTCACATCTCGCCACGTGGGCGATTTGTAACATAAGTTGTGTCATTTTATATGACACAAGCATTACTCATATATGACATGTCTGGGACAATCCTACGTGCCTGTTCTTAGTGTCCGTTTGGTTTGGGCGTTTTACTGTGTTCAGCGTTTGCGTTTTGGGCATGGGACCCACGCTACAGTAAACGTGTCCTTCTTCTTTCTCCTATTTTTTTTTTCTTTTTCACGCGTTTCAGAGTGATGCGGCTACTGTTCATGCACTGTTACATGAACAGTAACCGCAAATGTTGACTTTCCATTGTGAACAGTGATTCGTGCACTGTTCACGGACCCACAAATTTCACTTTTCAGCAACTTTTTCATTAAAAATGGGTCCCACGGCATTATTCATACATTTAAAAAATATTTTGCTACAGTGTTTTCAGTTTTAGTTTTCAGTTTCAGCAAAAATAAGTTCAATCCAAACAGACCCTTAGTGTGTCGAAAGGAAAAATATTATTATTTTTATTTATTTTAAAAAATTTCCTTTGGATTTAGTTATAGTCTTAAGATTTTGAAAGTAATTTCTTTCGAAAATTCAAAATAAACATAAAATATACTTATATATATATATATATATATATATCAATGAATTAATTGTCGTATCCCACCCTGTCATGTCCTAACTTTTCAAGTATCGCTGTGTTGTCGTGTCTCCGGTCCATGCATCATAGCTGAAGAATTTACCTTTCACTTGTTCCACATGTAGTTGCTGTAGGTTCTTTTGAGGAAGGTTTGGACAGAAACATGAAAGATGTAGTCATTTATTTATTTATTTTCATTTGTAACATGAAAGATGCAATTCTTGGTTTCTTCTAAATGTCTGACAGCTGGATGGTCCCCTTTGGTTTTGGTATCTAGAATTTGTGTAGGATTGCCCACGCATAGGATTGCTGGGCAAGCTTAATAATTTTAGAACTTAAAGCTGAATTCAAACTATAATCTTATTGTATGCAATGGGCTGCACAGGGATCTCTTTTTCGCTGACAATTCTAAACATCTCTAGTCTGCAGTTGAAGGCTGAAAAATATTTCTATTCTGGAGTAAAATTTTATTTTTGTGTTTGTTGTATTGTTAGGCTAGTTTAAACTGAAAGAAAAAGGATCGAGGAAGGACATGATGGGTCTGTCTAAAATTTGTGAACTTGCCTTTTTGGATAAAATGTTGGGTGGGTTCTACTGGAAGCTCATAAAACTTCATCAGTCCAATCTTAAACAAATATAATGGATATGCTTATCAAAATTAACTTACACTGTCACGGATTCCATCTGTTAAAGTCAAGGCATTTCTTCTTTTTACGTTGGTAGTGATTACAAAGCATCTCATAATGGCCCAATGAGATCTATCTTTGTTATTCCTTTTTAATCACAAATGATTGAGACCTGAACAACCAAAATTATCAAAAAGTAAAAGTGAATTACCTGAAACCTGCAAATGTAGTAATCATCACCAAGCAAAGCCCTGGATTCCTCCACTCTCTAATCTCTATGTGAGGCTGATAATGTGGGTTGGATGTTCCTATTTTTTTTTGGTTTGAGTTGGTGCCTCACTAGAAAATGAGAAGGATTTTTTTTTTGGTGGAGGCTCCAGTTGAGGCTATTTGTACTGATCTTGTTCCAGTTTGACTTCTTAAAATGATTATAACTTGATAAGAGAGTTTGCATCCTGTCACACTCGGAACTCAACTTGAAAGCTCAGTCTGGACGACAACTAGACCAATTAATTATTGGTAACTTAGAAACAGGAGCAAAACTAACTGATTCTTAACTGATATAGACAAAAAATGTAGGAGATTATATCAAAGAATGCCAACCAAGCACGCACTGGATCAGCAACAGGGGGTGTAGCAAGGAATTGGATTACAAATTTGGGCGTATTAAATAATATAGGGCTGCTATATGTGCAATAATATACCAGGGAACATCCATATAATTTACTAAAACTTGTTCCTATATGTAAGGAAAATTTAAAGAAGTTTGGGAGCTTCAATGTAGCTTGCCCAACCCTTTGACTTTAGAATAGAATTTTTATCACGTGTGATGCCTCCAACCCAATGCATTTTTCACAATTATTAAGTTGGCAAATTTTTATTTATTTTACATATCAATAATAATTTATCATCTCAATAATTGTGAATAGTTTTTAAATATTGTAATACTAAAACATGATTCTTGAATAGTTTTAATATGAGATTAGTCTAAATTATCTTTGAGTGGTGCAATCAACTCATTTTGGAATTACTTGATCTGTTGGTAGCTGATGTTGCCTAGATAATTAAGTGGAATCTGATGAGCAATTTTCTTTCAATTTAGAATTGCTCAGGCCAGTTGTACCTCAAAAACAATTTCTTTGCCAAGGGCCGGTGGGTATCGTTTTATACAGTAGTAGCTCAATTAGTGTATTTTGATAAATATGAAACCGTAGAGCGTTCGAGGTATTTGATTGTTGCTTTGTAAAAGACATGGACTGAGAGGCAACTGAAACAGCCAATAGTGATCTATCTCTCGGTGTTATCTATTTATATTTTACTAGATTGGAGTTGTGTGTGTTTGTTTGTTTTGAAAGATAAATTTGTCTTTAATTATCCATAATCCCAATAAAAGGACATGCCTCAGTTTTAAGCATTCTACACTTTTTTCACCAGTCCGGCGGCACCTTGCCCGTTTCAAATAAATGGCAAGGCTTGTCACTTGTCAGTGAACAAGAATGTTTCTAATCAAACCCAAAATTCAGGAGACCCACACAAAATTTCCTCAAAGGTGGGATGTGAAACCACCATACTATTAAGTTTAAAATATAAAATTTTCTTATAATATAAAATAATTAATTTTTAATCAACATTTTTGAGTTACAATGCTAACTTGTCAATTTTTTTTTGAGAAGAAAGGATGAAAATCTACATGTGAGTAGGGCGTACACATTTTTAAAAGAGATACATTCACGGGAAATGGAGACATCTTAAATTTTCACAGAAACCCAGAAAATATAACAAAGGAATTGTATCTTCATAGCAAAAACGCAGATCAAAAAAATAAGAAATGAGAAAGATTCACAGCAAAAACCCAGAACAAAAAGGTGATGGTCCATTTAGGATGAACTCAACGGGCCTTGATGGGTCCAGGTAAAGCATCGACCCGTAATCCTTCCACTGCCAGGGGCGGGAGGTAGTCGCTGCTCTGTGAAACCAGCCTCACGCAGTTCCCTCCACTCTAGAAACCATGAGACCCAGAACCTTCGCTCAAGTCACATAGCTCAACCCTTGGCTTGGAATGGGCAGGTCAACTAGTAGCCACCATGCACCCGACCTGTTGAGTTTAACCACAGTTCCATCACCTTTATGCCCCTGCTCAGGTTACAAGCTCATGCTACTAAGCTCGGCAATTCAAGAATTGATTTGTGCCTATTATAAAGTACAGTTTTTTCTCTTTCTTGAGCGATGTGGGACTGATGTTTGTTATCATTTTTGGGTGCAAACTTCTCTCAATTAACACCCCCCTCCATTTAAGTGATTAGTTTTGAGAAGTTCTAATCCTTGATATACATCAATTCTTTGTTTGATATCGCTGTAATTCAACAAAGTTTTTCATCATTTAGGTGGCTCAAATCGGATCACGCAGACCATCCATTAGTTCAATGATGAAAAAAACTGAGACATGGAGAAATTTTTTTGGGGGAGGGGGGTTGGAAATTTATCCATTATTGTGTAATTCCTGTCAATTTTGGATTAGAAGAAAAAGGAAATAATAGTAAAATTTCAATTACAATTAAAAAAGGAAACACAATAGTTCAAAATTTGTAACAAAACAATGTCCAAACCAGAATTGCTTAAATATTATAAGAAGAAAACCCCATGTTTAGATATTTCCTTCCACATTAATTACCTGAATTGCTTAAATTAGTTTTACAACAAAACAATATGCTAGATGAATAAATTTAAGTGGCAGCTACCCTTCTTCACATACTGCGTACTGCTAAGCTCTACAATTACAGCATTCCAAGTTTAGTTCCAATTACTTTAGAAGAGCCAAAGAGGATTGTTACTTGTTACTTTGTTATAATCCAAATACATTTTTTTATTGGTACGTAAAGCATTGGGGTGGAAATCATCTACAATTTTCTTGTATGTCAGAATTTTGCATTAATGCACTCTAATTAAATAACATTAGCTGCAAACTCGCGTTTTTTGAAATGGTATCATTATTTATCTATTTTTTACAATTTGGACTAATTTAATAAAGAATAATGTATTTCATAATCATATTTTTATTTATATAGGAAAAATCATAAATCATAAATATAAATTTGAACAATCATATTTTTATTTATTACAGGAATAATCATAAATCAAAAATACAAAATTTTGTCGTACCAAAATGAAACCAATACAATTTTTCTCAAAAATTCAAAAGGCAAGTTAACGAGAATATTCATTTTTTTTAATAAAATTTATTTATAACATTTTATGAATCATCAAAAAGAATATAAAATTTGAAAATTATTCTTTTAGTTTTAAACAATTTTTCTCAAACCCTATTTTTTTTGCCCTAAAATCCAGAACATTGAAAAACGTAACTAAAAAAAATTAATAAAATTTAACAATGATTAATTGGACTAATTAGGAAAACAATTTGTTGTTGATAATCTATTAAAGTTATTTTTTTTTATAAAAATTACAATTTCGCCCACCCAAAACATACTATCACATAAAAAATTATTAGCAAAATCTAAGAATTAAATTTCTATATATGCATTGTTATAAAATAATAATAATTAAAATACAATTGCAAAAACTAAATTAAAATATGTCACTTGTAAGGACTAGATTTGAACTCCTAGCCCAAAAGGTATATGGACTTAGGCCCAAAAAGTCCAAAACAATAAATTTGTAGAGAATGGGTTGGAAAACTGGGTTTTAATGAATTAAGCAGCAAGTAAACAGATCTTGATGACAAAGAAAGGAAGATAACAAATTTGCACTAAGGAAAAATATCCTCGGCAATGTCTAAGGAGACTGGTTCCTATAAATTGCTTTTGAAGCTCTATTACAAGTTTGATTCCTAATTGCTACGATGTTTCCCTTCTTTTTTCCGATCCCCTCTTCATTGAGGGTCTTTTACATTATATAATCCCCTTTTGACGATCTTGACCCTACACTTATTGATCATCTAAGCCACTACTTGAGTGCTTGTCCCATCGGACACTCTCTCTGGCCCTCTGTGAGTTGGGATGGCCAAGGTAGCACTTTCAGGGGTCTTCTCCACATAAATGTAGCTAGAAATTTAGCTACAAAGCATTTAATGCGGTGGCAGCAGTTTTGCCTTAAATATTTTTGAGCTCCCCTCCCTTTTGTACGCTCATGATGATCGTTCCCATCACTGAAACTTCTTGGAAGGTCACCTTGAATACTATGATACACATCTGGTTCGTGCTTGGCTTATTTGAGGAGATATTCCCCCTCAGCATGCCTTCCCATTTGTAACTTATAGAGTATTTTTAATACAACTATTAAGAATACTCTGTCTACTCCATAGGATTAAAAAAAATAAACAAAAATGATTAAAGCCTCATAGTTTAACATCTAAATTGATCACTATAAAAAATAAAATTCTAACATGCAAAACAATTAATTATTAACCCAAATCAAATCAAACCAATGTGATAAAGAAAAAGAACTCATGATAAAAAATTGGAATACCAAACTATCTAAATATGCATAAAAGTTTTTTTTTTAGTAAACAGTAATACTTATTAGAATACACACAAAAATACTAATATTAGTGTTTTAAACTGAATTTATAATACATTACATAACTATAGTATAACTACAAAAGGGCCTAACCTTTGTAGTTATAGACTGGAATTTACCAAAAAGATTAAAAAAAAAAAAAAGATTTGATAAGTAAATCAACAATAACAAAAATATCGATTAGTACAAAAAAAAATGTGGTTGAAACAATAAAAAAATCCACCAAAAGAGAAACAGAATTGGAGAAAGAGAGACAGTGTTGACCTTTTTGTTGTGGATAACTTGGAAGGAATAGGAGAGAAAGGTGGAAATGAATAGTAAGAAGAAATTTATATGAAAATTAAGATGGAAGAGGAAGGGTGGAGGTTGATGAAAAGTTGAACAAAATAAAACTGTAGAATTTAAGAAGTTATAAAGGAAAATTTTTAAATATCTAAAGAGAATCAAATGAAAATTAAAAAAAAAAAAAACTTTATTGGAGGGGATGAAAGATTGAACTAAAAAGACAATAGTTGAAGAAGATGAAAAGTTGAACAAAGTAAGAATTGCAAAAAATAATATTGGAGTAATAATAATAAGAAGAAAAGATGCTAAAGATGTAGTGCTTAAAGAGCTTTATAAAATTTATTACAAAACTTCCATTATTATATGTAGTATAGATATGTATAGATATTGTTTTTGGTTTTTTATTCTTCATTGATTTCATTATTTAATTATAAACATCTAAATTAGAGTAGATGAATATATAAAGACAAAATTATATGTAATAGTAAAACCACCCAAGTTGAATGTGTAAAGTCAATAATTTAATTACATTTTCTTGTTAAAAAAAGGAATAAATAAATACACACACACACACACACACACACACATATATATATATATATATAGAGAGAGAGAGAGAGAGAGAGAGAGAGATTAGGTTGATAGGTGCTTTTGGATATAAATGAAACTATTGACTAATCCAGTGGGGTTGGCCAAGTGGTTAGGCACTTGGTCTCAAAGTAGCTATCTTGGGTTTGATTAGGAGCTATCTCTAGTTCAAGTCTAGGTACCAGCACTTTAAAAAAACTCCCTAGGCCAGTGATTTATCCCGTTATGAGCCCACTCCTTGTAAACAGTGATTAGTCTTTGGTTGAAAGGTACATTTTGATGTATTTGATTTGTTGCAGATGTTGGTAGTGATTACAAAGCATCTCATAATGGCCCAATAAGATCCATCTTTGATATTCTCCATTTTTTTGTT
Organism: Quercus lobata; assembly: GCF_001633185.2. NCBI lineage: Eukaryota > Viridiplantae > Streptophyta > Magnoliopsida > Fagales > Fagaceae > Quercus > Quercus lobata. The sequence continues at coordinate 28,197,626 of NC_044915.1, read as the reverse complement.
GTTGATAACAATCTTTGATTATTCTCCATAATCACAAATGATTGAGTCTTGAAAATGGTGTTTCTAGATAGTGAAGTGTAAGCACATGCTGCACATCCTTGATAATGAAGTAACAACTACAAATAACAAATCTAGGGATTCAGATCCTCTAGATTTCTTAGGTTACTCTATCAATAGATTTCCTTAAATTTTAACAATTCTTTACTGATTTAATGGTCTAGATTCTGCCATGTCAATATTCCACTAACAATATTTTTAAAATAATAAAATAATATTGCAAACAAAACAATTAAGATTAGGCGAAAACCACATTTTCGTCCCTACATTTTCACTCGATTCCACTTTGGTCCTTAACTTTTTTTTTTCCACTGCTTTTAGTCCCTATTCTGAAAAACGCGTCTCGTTTTTGTCCCTTCCGTTACGTTAGAGACGGAAATTGCACAGGTGGCATAACGTAAAAATATTAAAATAATGTCCACATAAGCCACGTGGAATCTAATTTAATTTTTTTTAAAATTACTTATCATTATTAATTTTCATAAGAATGTTCTTCTTGTTCTTCCTAAAACGAAGAACTCAAACCCAGATTACATGAAAACAAACCCAACAACCGATAACTCAAACCTAGATTACAACAACACAAACGAAAAAAGAAAAAAACAGAGATCAAACACAAACACAGACCTAGATCACAACAACACAAATGAAAAAAAAAGAAATAGAGATAAAAAAATTTCTTCATGTTCTTCAACTTGTTCTTCATTTTACAGCTTGTTCTTCCTAAATCAAACCCAGCATCCAAGAACTCAAACCCATCACAAGAACACCAAAGAAAAGAAAAAATAAATTATTATCTCTCACCCAAACTGCATGACCCACAAGACAAACCCCAGCAAAACCCAGCAAGACCTAAACAAAATGACTGATTTGAAGAAGAGCGCCGCCGCTTCGGTGGTGGAGGTGGACTCGTTGGGATCGACGGAGGAGAGAGAGGCCGATTTGATCCACCACGCACCGCTGATCTAACCCAAAGTCACCAAGATCGAGCTTCATTGTGGCCGAGATGGTGGTTGAGGCCGATTTGACCCGCCACGCACCACACATCGTCGGCCCCATCTCATTCTCTCTCTCTCTCAAATCAAGGTTTAAAATGTTCTAATGACAATAATAAAAAATGGTTTGATGATTTTTAAAGTATATACACTTTTGACTAACACACTTAAAAGAAAAAAAAGTATATACATTTTTTTTTTCATTTTTTTTTATTGTGATCTGAGTTTGTGTTTGTGTTTGATCTCTGTTTTTCTTTTTTCTTTTTTCGTTTGTGTTGTTGTAATATGGGTTTGAGTTATTGGTTGCTGAGTGTGTGTTCTTGAAATTTGGGTTTGAGTTCTTCGTTTTGGGAAGAACAAGAAGAACATTCTTATGAAAATTAATAATGATAAGTAATTTTTTTTTTTAAATTAAATTAGATTCCACGTGGCTTATGTGGACATTATTTTAATATATTTAAGTTATGCTATTTGCCACTTGTGCAATTTCCGTCTCTGATGTAATGGAAGGGACAAAAACTAGACGCATTTTCTAGGATAGGAACTAAAAGCGGTGGAAAAAAAAAAGTTAGGGATCAAAGTGGGAATCGCGTGAAAATGTAGGGATGAAAATGTGGTTTTTGCCTTAAGATTATTGTTAGTGGAATGCGGACATGACATAATCTAAACCATTAAATCATTAAATAATGGTTAAAATTTAAGGAAATCTATTTGGTAGAATACCTTATGAAATCTAGAAGATCTAAATTCCAAATCTAGACCTTAGTATCGAATATGTGATATGATAGGCTAGGTAAGAGCACTATTATTGGTGGAGGCATATAGCTATAATGCTATTTTTACCTTCTCAAACTACAAAATATTGTGCACATTGGTGGTGTCATAGCAAAAAAATTTGGCTACATACTACAGTAAACAGGTACTAGTACTGGTTTATTGTAGGAAGAAGACAAATCCCTTTAATGTTTTTTTATTCTTTTCTCCACTTATTTATTTATTTTTCAGCTCATCTCTCTCTCTCGTTACTCCCATATAAAATCTCCTATTTCTCTCATCCCTCTTTGCCTAGCTTCACCAACCTAGCGTCATCGACCTAGGCCCCAGGCTTCGTTGACCCAAGCCCCAAGCCCCAACCCACCCATCTCTCTTCTCTCTTTGTTGTGATTGGGTTTTTTTGGCGTGTTTTCATATGGATTTGGTGGTGGTGGTGGTTGATTTTGGCAGTGGAATTGTAGATTTTGGTTGTGGTGGTAGTGGTGGATGATTTTGGCTTTGGTAGTGGATTTTGGCTATGGGTTTCATGGTTTAGGTTGTGGTTGTGGTTGTGGTTGTGGCAGTAGCAGTGGCAGTGGGTTGTGGTTGTGGTTGTCATGGTTGGTTGTCGTGGCTAGTGGTTGTGGTTGTGGTGGCTGGTGGTGAGGGGTTGTGGTTGTGGTTTTGTTTTGTTTTTGTTTTTGTGTTTTTTTGTGTGTTTTGTGTGTGTGTGTGTGTGTGTGTGTTTTTTTTTTTTGGGCATTGTGTTGTGGTTGCCAGAGTAGAGTGGTGGTTGTGGTTGTTAGTGGAGGTGGCTGTGGTGTTTGTTTTTTATTTTATTTTATTGTGTTGATTATGTTATTTTATTGTATTGAAAGCTAAAATAAAACTACTATATTGGGTGTTTTATAAAGTTAAAAGGTAAAATTAATAGAAAAAGTAGCTTTTGTGGAGCATCAAAATGGATGCTCTAAAAGCAAAAGTGGTAACTAAATTCCCAATTCAAGGACGCTTTGTCATTCATTGCTTGCTAAAAACAACAGGTATTCACCTTGAAATTTTAATTCTAGGAATTTACAACACATTCTTTGGAGGACAAAGTTTTGCTCCACATTGGTTTTGAAACTATTTATTTTTTAGTTTGAGGCGATTTATAAATTATTCATATATATTATTTAAACAAGTTACATGACTCATTAGAAGAGTCATGAAACTGAAGCTATGTATGGATACATGTGAGACTGCACATCTTACCTAAAGATCTCAAGATTACGTACGCTAATGATAATAAAGAAAACATATGCCTGAGCTTTTGTTCTGAAGACAAGGGCCTCGGCCAACAAAGTGTAAAGCTATGTTGGTTAATTTTCAAGATGAAGGTATTTAATTGCATGCTTTTATGAAATTTGCTCACATGAAACCTGGATCTCACCAGGTGCAGAAGATGTTATTTTAGATTCTGCAGTACATGCTTATTTAATTTTCAGGCAAGAAGTAATCAGATACCCCATGCAACTGAAGTAAACATGACGAGGCCTAGCTAACCTCTAGGAAGACTAAGGTGAAGTATCAATTTGACACATAATTGGCACGCCTAAGGTAAATTATCAGTTCCACATATAAAAAAATGCAAGAATTTACGTGCCAATTAATGTGGCTAATGGTAATCAGAACTTCTTGATAAAGTCATGAATGTGTGCGCTGACCTCCTCTGGCTTTTCTTGATTGATAAAGTGGGCTGCTCCTTCAATTACAACTACATCTTGAAGATTTGGCACCTCTTGCTTGAAGCCACCATTGTGTATATATTCTTTTACACCTGGGACGGTATACGTGAGGTCCAGGTCGCCCACAATGAACTTTACAGGCACTTTGATCTGCAGTCCAGTCCATGGTGCTGTGAGCTCCCAGGATCTGCAAGAAGAGAAAATTGCTTATGTTTTTATAGTTTCAAGCAAATAGATTCTCTCATAGATGCTAATCTCAATCTCAAAATTGCTGCCTGGACGGTTTTTACTGCTTGTTCAAAAGTCAGTGGAGGTTTAAGTCTTACTCAGATGACTTGTATACTAGCCATGGATATTGTGCATAATATGCTATCAAAATCAAACAAAAAAGAAGCATGAAACATACAGTTTCAAAGCGCGATAATAGTTCAACCCTCCAGTGAAGCCTGTCTTTTTAAATATTCTGCCATAGTAGTCAGTATCTTCTTCTGACAACCAAGAGGGCAAGGTCTCTGGAGTTTTAAGTAGACTACTTAGTCCAATTTCTTTAGGAAAGAATGGAGGACTTGGATCCCTATTTGAAAGAAGATTCTTAAATAGTAGTGAAGTATCCAGGTTATCAAAATTCTTTTCGGTCTCTCCAGGTTCCTACAGGGGAAATAAATAACTTCATGTAAGAATTAAGATGAGTTACATATAGAAAATTGAAACAAAATAAAGATTTGAGAATCATGGCAATGATTATGATTAGATTACTTATAAGTTTTAATAGAATTTAAAGATAACAAGCTTGTAATTTCATGTATATGCATAGGTTATATTTACAAATAAGTATAACTAAACATGTATTAAAATTTTACCATGTTTGTTTATATAAATATATATATATATATATATATATATGAAAATATAAAATAGCTATAGATAATATAAATATAAGTTTATTTGAAACAAATGAAAAAAAAAATTAAATTGTTATTGATGAAATTATCAATTTTAGTTTGCCCAAACACTTTCTGCATATAATAATAATAATAATATAACACTCTAAAAATATGAATCACTGATGGTGATTTATTTTTAAGGTTTATTAATTTTGCTTTTAGGGTTTTCTCACTTAATAACTCATTTAATATAAATTATTAAAAAAATTAAATTGGACTCTATTTTGTAGTGTAGTGAATAATTGCATCAAATTTAAGAAAATTAGACGTGACACATGGCATGAATTAGATTCCAATTTGAGATATACTAAGATTTTGTCTCATTCGATTTGGATATGAATGATTATGAGGAATTATACACAATTTAACTCTAATTTTAGGATAAATTACCATTTGTAACAAAATTCTAATTCCTTAGAAAATAATGAATATATTAATCAATTAACCAAAAAGCCAAAAAAGAAAAAAAAAAAATTCAATTAACCAGTATTCCCAAATAGTATGTCAAATTTTTAGTGCAATGATAAAGATTAAATCGATATTAAATCATTCTTTTAAGAGAGTGTGGACCCTAACTTATTTTTAATATTTAGCATAGTAGGTAATCAAAGAAGAGTAACGTTAGAAATACAAACTTTTTATTAAAAAAATTTACAAACTGCTAATGTGGCGAGTGGTTATTTGTAAATTAAAAAGCGATGTTAATGGTAGGCTTAGGTAAAAATTGATAAGAAATTGACCACATCAATAGTTTGTAAAAATTTTGTGGACATATCATTTTTTATAAAATAATTTATGAGGATAGTATTACTCATTTAGAAAAGAAAAAAAAAAAAAGAGAGACTCCTAGAATTGCAAAAGTGTGTTTTATCTTTTATACGACCAACCAAATTTATCAAAGAGTAAAGGGAAATTACGCACTTGAAACCTGCAAACGTAGTAATCATCACCAAACACAGCCCTAAATCCATCCACAGGATTTATAGTTGGGTTCCTAGGAAACCACACCACACTCGTGTTGACCAGTGCTTTGATTCGGTCAGGCCTGAACAAGCAAAAATTCCAGGCTATGATAGCTCCCCAGTCATGGCCAACCAAGAAGACCTGGTCAATACCCAGATGATCAATAAGGCCAACAAGGTCACCGACGATGTGAAACACGGTGTAGGAGGCGGCGGAGGGCGGAGCATCAGTGTCACCATATCCACGGAGGTCAGGGGCAATGCAACGGTAGCCATGGGAAGAGAGGGAGAGAAGCTGGTGGCGCCATGAGTACCAAAGTTCAGGGAAGCCATGGAGGAAGAGAATCACTGGACCTGTCCCTATTGACGCGACGTGCATGTTAATGCCATTTGCGGTTATGGTTGTGTGCTCTATCTTTTCCATCGATTGCCCACTCTCTAATCTCTATGTGACGCTGATAGTGTGGCTGTTCCCTTTTTTATATTTTTGTTTTTATTTTTTATTTTTTATTATTTTTTAAGTATTTTTGTTTGAGTTGGTGCCTCACTATTTTTGACTAGAAAATGATAAGGTTCTAACTTTTAATAATGATAAAGGCGAGTTTTCCTAAATAATTTCTTTTTTATTTATTTATTTAAGAAGATCCTAAATATTTCTCCGAAAAAAAATGGAAAAAGAAGAAGATCCTAAATAATTGCTTTGATTATGTCAACAGCGTGATTGGTATATATAGTTTATACTTTCTAAGGTGATTTAGTTTTTACTATTTAAGTCAAAAAATAAATAAAAAGTCAGCTTATATAAATCTTTTTAAAACCTTATCACAAATGTATTTTTATCCGGCTGATATATTTATAAGTTAATAAAATAAGTTATCAGATGTTTTATTCTTAAAAAATAAAAAAAGTGATCAAATGTTTTTTTTTATCCGGCTGTTTTTTTTTTATCAAAAAAAAAAAAAAAGTTATGTCAAATAAACAAGTATCTTAGAGCATTAATATCAAATGTGCTAAATGTTTAGGGCCTGTTTGGTAGGCAATCTCAAACTCACTTTTTTATTTTTTAAACAACCTTACACACATTTTCACATATTTTTTCACCCACACGTATTTCAAAAAATAAGAAACAATACTATTCATACTCTTCTATCAAACTTACACTTAGAGCAATTACATCAGTTGATGCAAATTCTCCTATTTTGCACAAAAAAAGCTACTTTTTCTATTTTACACACTCATTTTTACAAAACATCCACATCAGTTTATCTATTCTACAAGTGTATTCAATAAAATATTCATTCTTTTACAATTTTTTTATTATTTTCTCTCCCTCACCGCTTCTCTCTCATAGACCCAATTTGAAACCCATCTCCCTCACCGCCTCTCTCTCTCTCACTTTCTCATCAACCAAACAATAATTACAATCCTCCATTTCATAATAAAATAACCACAAAACATCCAAACGACGCCATGGAACAAATTTTGGGTTTTTTTTGACAAATTTTTTCTGTTTTTTATCTTACTGGGTTTTGTTTTGTTTTGTTTTGTTTTTTTTTTTTTTTTTTTTTTTTTTTTTTTTTTTTTTTTTTTTGTAGAGTGAAACGGAAATGGCTATGGAAGAAGATGGGTTTGTTTTTCTGTCTTGTGACGATTTTTTTTGTAGATGAACTACTTGACTTGACTAATGAAGATGGGTTTGTGAAAGAAGAAGAAGAGGAAAAAGATAGAAGCTTTGTCTCTGACCACGAAAATTCCAACACCAGAACCACCACTTTCACTGCCAGCAAAGACGAGTTTGGCTTCGTACCCACAAGCGAACTCGGTAGAGACGAAGGGGGATTGAGGTGAGGTGAGAGCAGAAACAAAGAGAGAGTCAGGTGAGAGTGAGAGTGAGAGCATAGCCAAGAGAGAGAAAAAACTAATAAAATATTAAATGGACAAGCTACAGTACCCGTGCATATTTGCACGGGTATTATAACAACTTGCATTTATACACAAGTTTACCCAAACTAATGTGGGTGTTTTTTTTGCTCATATTGTGTAAAATGAGCACCTTTTTCCATTTTGCACAATTTTACATAATTTTACATCAACTGATGTAATTGCTCTTAGTATTTACCACACTACCACCATAAACTATGTCCCATCACATGTACTAAAGATAAAAAAAGAAAAAAGAAAAAGAAAAAGAAAAAAAAGGCATGAACTACAACTCCCAATAGAATGACATATATGACATCTGATGCAAAAATTTTTGGGTCTTTTTTATTAAACTCTCTCTCTCTCTCTCTTTCTCTCATAATAATAAAATATTCATTATCTTCTCTCTCAATTGTCACTCTCTGTCTCTTGGGTTCTCTCCTCTCCTTCTCTTCTCTCACCCGTCACTCTTTAATCTCTCAGGCTCTCTAATCTTCTGCTCCTTCGTCTCTCTTAGGTAGCGTTTGGATAAGACTTTTTGCGCGTCTGCGTTTTCTATTTCACGTTTCCTTCCCTTTTTCTTTCTTCTTTTTTTTTTTTTTTTTTTTGTGTATGAACAGTAACCATACTGTTCATTCATATGGATTCACTGTATAGAGACAAATTGCACTGTTTATGTAACGCATTGATCATAGAACCCACACCCGCTTTATTCAGAAAAAAAAATTAAAAATGGGTTTCGTGGCACTATTCACATATTTAAAAATTATTTTGATACAGTGTTTTTAGTTTTCAGCAAAATAAATTGCACTATTCATGCACTGTTTATAGGACCCACAACCACTTTATTCAGAAAAAATTATAAAAAATGGGTCTCACGGCACTATTCATACATTTAAAAATTATTTTGCTACAGTGTTTTTAGTTTTCAGCAAAATAAGTTGTATCCAAACGGACTCTTAATCAAAAACTTTGATTTTGCACAAAAAGCTTGAGTATCGCTTTCTCTCTACCAATTTCCTCACACAAATTCCCTCACTGAAGCTCTTTTCATTTGGTTGGCATTCTAGGCTGGTGGGGTATTTGCTGCATACTATTTAGATGTTTTGCATAATTTTAGGATCAGATAATATAAGTTGTTGCATAATTTTAGGATCATAATAAGTTGTTGCATAATTTTAGGATCAATTGCATTTGTATTTGCATTTTATAGGAGCTATTCTTTGAGTTTTATTAGGATAGGTTGTTCCTAAAATGCCTATAGTGATAAGAAAAATATGGAGAGGAATCTGTTAAGATCAAGGGTTCCATTGGTCTACCCTAATTTATTTTTAGTGTTTTTCACAATTGTTGAATTGACAAATTTTTATTAATTTTCATTTTAAATTATCACTAATATCATTTTTTCTTTTTTTACATATTAATAATAACTTATTACCTCAGTAATTCCGAATTTTATTGTGACTCTAAAACTTAGGGCATATTTGATATACTTAATGAGGATTGCGATAGGAATAATAATCTTTATTATTGTTAATAGAATGCGTTGTAATGGAATAACTAAACATATTCATAAGTTTGGTTGTGAATTGTAACATTAGAATAAAACTTAAGATATATTTTAGGAAATATCTTCCCCATACAATTATATTTCTTAAAAAATAATATTTTTTAAATTTGAGAGAGAGATTAGTCATTTTTTTATGAATTTTTATTTTCATAATTGTTATTGCATATGAAAAGTTTGTTTATTTAGAAATATATTAATTTTAGAAATTATTACACATACTAAGAAATAGCTATTACAACCCTATTAGAAAGGAATAATTATTCCTCATTTTAAAGAATAGATATTCATAAAGAATGACTATTTTTTTTAATAAAAATATAATTAAACTACTGAATAGCTAAACCATAGAAATAACTATTACAATTTACCAAAAATACCCTTATTGTTTTGACTCTCTTACACCAAGCAAACATGTCTAACATCCACAATGACACCCTGGATCAATTTGCAGCACTTTATGCATGATTAAACACATCTAACACTCTTTGCTTGATTTAGACTCAAAGGGTATTTTATATACTATTTTCATTGTTATGGGGAATATCCAGCACTTTATGCATGATTGAACACATCTAACACCCTTTGCTTGATTTAGACTCAAAGGGTATTTTATAGACAATTTTCATTGTTATGGGGAACTCGAATTGTTGAAGATCAATTAGATAAGGAAAGTTCACTAACACAATCTTTTGAGAAAGACCGACTGTTAAGAAAAATGCATCAACCCATTCAACAAAGTCACACCCATGTAATCAATAAGATCAAGTAGAATTCAAGTGTCTTATAGCTCAACTAGCAGTTCTTAGTATTTATAAGGAAGATGTCCAGAGTTTAAATCTCTCGTCTCCCATTATAACCATCAAATTTATGAAACAAAAGAGAAAGAAAAAAATCATATACAAAATGGAGTAGGTCTTGGGATTCTACCCTAGAGTTGTGTTGTCAGTATATAAACAAAACTCTATAAAAGAGAATCACATTGCAAAATAGAAAATAACACTGACACTGTGGATACATGTAGGTTTCCGTAACAGTGAATGTATAACAATATTTAACACAATGTGAACGAAGATCGTGTGAGACACAAGCATGGACACTGTTGTATAGTCTCGTGAAGAAGATGAAGAACTTCAAAGAAGCACCAAGAAAGTGAAGGAAAACCATAGGAATGGAGCCTCTGGTCTTGAAGGAATGGAAGGCTCGTACAAAGCAAAGCTGTTGGGAGAAATTCCTGGAGCTTATGAGCAAGCTTTTGAGTTTGACCGAGAGATGGATACTGGTGTAGAATCCGATGATGACATCTCCGACCTATCGAGAGGTATGAAAGTGGTTAATTTTTCAAAAGAAACAAAGGTGCACATCCGTGCTTAGTGGTCCAGCGCACTTATCGTTAAAGTTTTTGGCAAGACGATGGGTTACCAGTTCTTACATCCATGGCTTCTTAATATGTGGCGTCCAGTCAGCAAGCTCGACTGTGTCAGCCTCAGAAAAGACTTTTTTCTCGTCATATTCTCTTTGAAGGAGGACTACGTGAATGTTCTAAAAGGTGGACCTTGGTTTGTGAGCAGCCACTACTTATCTATCAGGTCTTGGGAGCTAGACTTCTGACCATCTTTTGCAAGTCTCTCCTTAGTGGCTATATGGATCTGGCTTCTAGAACTACCTATAAAGTATTACGAACCATCTGCACTTCGAGAGATAGGCGAAGCCATTGGTCGGTTCTAAGAGTTGACACTTACACAGAGGCTGAAACGAGAGGCTGATTTGCCCCGTTGTGTGTCCAAATCAACTTTGAAGAACACATTGTGAAGCTATTACAGATTGGTGGTAAGGACCGAGTAGTTCTATATGAAGGCATCAATTCTTTGTTCTTCTCCTGCGGTTGTGTTAGCCATAAATCGGAATCTTGTCCTTACTGCATGAGAACATTGGAGAAAGTTGGTGGAAAAGAAGGTGATGTGATGTAGATTGGTCAAGAGAGAATAAAATATTTTAATATTTTATGTTTTTTTTCTTTTTCTTAGTTGAATTAGTATTTTAATTGTATTTCTTCCCTAGTTAAATTGTTTTTCCTTTCTCAAGTAAAAGTAGGTTTATTATTTTTTTTCCTAAAAGAAGTAGGAGAAATTCTATTCCTCTAAATACTTTTCATAGAGGGGTTGATTATATTGTTATGTGTTGATTAATAAAAGCTTGTTAGAGAGGTTTTTTCTATTATTTTGCCTACTAGCCTAGTGTTCTTGTAGAACTTAGGTTTCGTAGAAGAGTTGTAGTAATTGTGTGTTACAGATTCTGCTTCTACACGCCTACGCTGCATCAGTTGGTATCAGAGCAATGTTAGGTTCCTACTATGGCACAAAGAGGAGTACGTGGGGGAAAACCTGTTGTCATAGATAACGTGTATGAATGCGATGAGGTTGCACGCGATGCATAATTAGAGGCATTCTTTCAACGAACAGAGGAGTGGTTTGATGCGCTTTCAAAGCAGCTCACCGCCTTAGCCGTTGAAAATCGACCTCAAAACTATCATCCAAATCCACGTTATGTGGAGGAGGAGGAGTATTTTGATGTCGAGGAGGAGGACTACGATATCAAAAAGGAGAATGAATACATTGAAAGAGTTTGTGTAATAAATTGGGATTTTCCACCAATTTATGATGACTATCCTGAAGATTTTAGTCAAGGAGAAAAGATTGAACTTGATAAAAATAAAGTTATATACATACGAGATGAGCTCATAACTCACATCGTTGATGAGACTTTCGACATTCAGAAACAAAAGGTTATTGATCCCTTCTGGGAGGATTTTATTGAACAAGAATTGATAGAGGTCAACAAGAGGCGTGAACGAGTGATTTTAAGTAATCTTTGTCGATGAGGAAATATGAAGTTTTTGGATATGTGCATGGATTCTTTTTTAGTACTTGCTTCATATATCTCGCCGTGGCAAAAGAGGTCAAGAATAAAAATCCATACATCAAGATTTATTATGAGTGAGAAAAGATTGATAAGTAGCATACTGATTCGTCTTGTCTTGCACAGAAGAATAGGATGGAGAGGATTATTTGGGGTTCCAATTGATCGTGGAAAATTGCCACAAAACTCGAGGACGAGTTTTCCCCAACCCCGAGAGAATGATGCAAATTGGTTAAGGGAGAAGAAAATATTTTAATATTTTATGTTGTTTTATCATTCCTAGTAGAATTAGGATTTATTTGCTTTTATATGTTCAACTAAAATCCTTTTCCTAGTTAAATTAGGATTTTAATTGCTTTTCTTTTCCTAGTTAAATTGTTTTTCCTTTCTCAAGTAGAAGTAGGTTTATTATTTCTTTTCCTAAAGGAGTAGGAGACATTCTATTCCTATAAATACTCTTTATAAAGAGGTTATTTATGTTATGTGTGTTTTTGAATAAAAGTTTGCTAGAGAGGTTTTCTCTATTATTTTGCCTATTAGCCTAGTGTTCTTGTAGAACTTAGGTATAGTGGAAGAGTTGTAGTATTTTTGTGCTATAGATTCTGCTTCTACATACCAACTGATGCAGCGTAGGCATGTAGAAGCAGAATTTATAACACACAATTACTACAACTCTTCCATGAAACCTAAGTTCTGTAAGAACACTAGGCTAGTAGGCAAAATAATAGAGAAAACCTCTCTAACAAGCTTTTATTAATCAACACATAACAATATAATCAAGCCCTCTATAAAGAGTATTTATAGGAATATAATTTCTCCTACTTCTTTTAGGAAAAAAAATAATAAACCTACTTCTACTTGAGAAAGGAAAAACAATTTAACTAGGAAAAGAAATACAATTAAAATCTTAATTCAACTAGGAAAAAGAAAACAACATAAAATATTAAAAAATTATTATCCTCCCTTAACCAATCTGCATCATTCTCTCGGGGTTGGGGAAAACTCGTCCTCGAGTTTTGTGGCAATCTTCCACGATCAATTGGAACCCTGAATAATCCTCTCCATCCTATTCTTCTGTGCAAGACAAGACGAATCAGTATGCTACTTATTAAACTTTTCTCACTCATAATAAATCTTGATGTACGGATTTTTATTCTTGACTTCTTTTGCCACAGCGGGATATATGAAGCAAGTGCTAAAAAAGAATCCATGCACACATCCAAAAACTTCATATTTCCTCCTCGACAAAGATTACTTAAAATCATTCATTCACGCCTCTTGTTGACTTCCATCAATTCTTGTTCAATAAAATCCTCCCAGAAGGAATCAATAACCTTTTGTTTTTGAATGTCGAAAGTCTCATCAATGATGTGAGTTATAGGCTCATCTCGTATGTATATGATTTTATTTTTATCAAGCTTAATCTTTTCTCCTTGACTAAAATCTTCAGGATAGTCATCATAAATTGGTGGAGAATCCCAATTTATTACACAAACTCTTTCAATGTATTCATTCTCCTTTTTGATATCGTAGTCCTCCTCCTCGACATCAAAATACTCCTCCTCCACATAACGTGGATTTGGATGGCAGTTTTGAGGTCAGTTTTCAATGGCTAAGGCGGTGAGCTGCTTTGAAAGCGCATCAAACCACTCCTCTATTTGTTGAAAGAACGCCTCTAATTGTGCATCGCGTTCATACACGTCATCTATGGCAACAGGTCTTCCCCCACATGCTCCTCTTTGTGCCATGGTAGGAACCTAGCCTTGCTCTGATACCAACTGATGCAGCGTAGACGTGTAGAAACAGAATCTATAACACATAAATACTACAACTCTTCCACTATATCTAAGTTCTATAAGAACACTAGGCTAATAGGCAAAATAATAGAGAAAACCTCTCTAGCAAACTTTTATTCAAAAACACACATAACATAAATAACCTCTTTATAAAGAGTATTTATAGGAATAGAATGTCTCCTACTCCTTTTAGGAAAAGAAATAATAAACCTACTTCTACTTGAGAAAGGAAAAACAATTTAACTAGGAAAAGAAAAACAATTAAAATCCTAATTTAACTAGGAAAAGGATTTTAATTGAACATATAAAAGCAAATAAATCCTAATTCTACTAGGAATGATAAAACGATATAAAATATTAAAATATTTTCTTCTCCCTTAACCAATCTGCATTAGATATATTCTCTGAGGCAATTATGACCCAAGAATTTGAATCATCTGAGAGATGATTGGAAATCTCCATTCACAGGTCCCTGCTGCTATTATCAAGGTTGGCTCCGAAAACAATCGGTGGTGGATCTGAACAAGCCCTATCAGTCATTTTGTTCCCCATGGGTGAGGTTCGATCGGCTCTAATCTAAGCACCCCCAGTTGTGGAAACTAAGTGAGCTTCTAACTGAATCTTGGGTATTTGGCTTATCTGGGTTTCTTTGGAATTGGACGATATTTTCAAGGTTGTTTTCTTTTGGCTAGTAATGTCACGAGAAGCATTCTTTGACTTTTAGCCTCTAGAATGAGGTCTATTAGGTTGGGAAACGGACCCATCCTTGGACTTCTATGATTCCTGGGCATAATAGGATGAGTAGAAATGGGCTCACTATTTTCACCACAATCCAAATTCCCATTGGCCTTTCCAATATTAAATCTCAACTCAGCAGGGCTAAAGGGCCCATTAGGTGTTGTGTCTCGAGGTCTATTATCTTTAGAAGGGGAAGGTTGGGCTGAGCTTTTCCTTGCCTGTTTGCCCATTTGCTTTTTTCGTGAAACAAGGACCTAAGGTCCAAAAAGGTCTTCCTAGGCTTCCTGCTAACTCTAGGGATTCGCCACGTCACTTTTGCTTTCACGAACCTTCTCTAATGGTCTTACATCATGATGTAGTGTAGGCGTGTAGAAGCAGAATCTATAACACACAAATACTACAACTCTTCCACTATACCTAAGTTCTACAAGAACACTAGGCTAATAGGCAAAATAATAGAGAAAACCTCTCTAGAAAACTTTTATTCAAAAACACACATAACATAAATAACCTCTCTATAAAGAGTATTTATAGGAATAGAATGTCTCCTACTCCTTTTAGGAAAAGAAATAATAAACCTACTTCTACTTGAGAAAGGAAAAACAATTTAACTAAGAAAAGAAAAACAATTAAAATCCTAATTTAACTAGGAAAAGGATTTTAATTGAACATACAAAAGCAAATAAATCCTAATTCTACTAGGAATGATAAAACAACATAAAATATTAAAATATTTTCTTCTCCCTCAACCAATTTGCATCAATATCAAAGGTCATTTTACACAGGGGATCAAAATCTCACCTTAGGGGGAAGGGGAGGTAAAAGCAAACAATCCAAGATGATGAAGGGGGAGATCAGTCCTCAGATGAATTAACATCAGACCAAGAGGAGTACAAGGATCGGGATAAGAGTCCAAGGCCGATGGACATCTCTGAGCTAAGGAAAGGTGCCTTTAGTAATAGCAATGAGGTGGATGAGATGCAATTTGATGAAGGGGGAGAACCTCCACCATCTTGTTGAGGTTTTTGGTCTACGATTCTTTCACTCATTAATAATAAATATAGTTACTTGGAATTGTTAGGGTGCTCAAAAACCCTTATTTCAAAGTTCTATTCGTGATTTGGCTCAAGCTTACTCCCTTACCATGATGATCATCTCAAATTGTCTTCATTTTGATGGAGCTATTCATGCCAACACTATTGGCCTTACTGGTGGGTTTGGGTTCTCTTGGACTCGGCTCAAGTAGAAATTTCAGAGCTTGCTTCCATGGAACAGGAAATCCATGTTCTTATTAAGGAATTGTCCTCAAATAGCTCCTGACTATTGTTTGCTATCTATGCTTGTCCTAGGAATCCTAAAAGAAAACTCCTTTGGGAGAACTTATCAACCATTGCTGCTTCACATTCTTTCCCGTGGATTTTAGTTAGGGACTTCAATAAGGTTCTAACTGGAGAAGATAAGCTTGGGGGTAGGGCTATAAACATTCATAGAGCCCTAAAATTCAAGGAATGTCTTGACAAGTGTAGAATGATCGACCTTGGATTCGCTGGTCTGAGGTACACTTGGTCAAACAGGGTGTTTGTCACGCCGAATTAGAATGAGATTTACCTAGAAGTAAGTGTTCAACACCTGGAGAAAAATCAATCCGATCACTACCCAATCGTTCTCTCTCTACACAATCCCCCCGTGCTGAATCTCCCTCGACCCTTTAGATTTCAATCTATCTGGCAATCGTACCCAAATTTCTCGGAAGTAGTTAAAAATGTTTGGTTACCTTTTGTGCCTCTCCCTACCATTGTGAACTCCTTTATAACCTCAGTTAAGGTGTGGAATAAAACTCATTTTGGGAATATCTTTCATAGGAAACATAAACTTCATGCCAAATTAAAAGGCATTCAGATGGTGCTCTCACATCACCCAAAAGGCAACATTTTCTTGTAAATTCACAAACAATTATCAAACGATGATATTTTCATATGAAATTTAATACAAACATACTAGACATATTATATAATAATCTCCAACAAACCTTTTACCCATAGTTGTCCTAGAAAAATACATAATTTATAATGACCAAACAGGTTAACCAATTGAGTGCAACTCTTAGCAAGTTCATGAACTAACTCTTAACAAGTTTCAATTACTGAATCACTACACATTCAACACCTCAATTAACAATTTCATAAAGTTAATCTAGCTATTTTACTCATTTTAACACTTACCTATAACAGATTTTATCTTAGTCTATCATCTAGGAGCACATGCAAGCATAAACAATGACTTACTTCATATTCAGGCAATCAAAAATCTCTAGAATCCAACACACCCATATGCAAAATCATATAACCATCACTTAAGTTTATATAGACAACAGATAAAAGAATTAGATTTTCCTCTTACCATAGGCACGGTTCATGGAGTGATAGAGCTAGAATCACTCTAGCTTTAAAGTGGGAACAAAAGTTTGAGAAGAATTGAAAGAAACCTTTTTCCTTGTTGCTGGACTCATAGGTGTGAGAGGGAGAGAAGAGTTGAGAGATTTTCTTTCTTTTGGTGTTGGACCTGTGGGTATGAAAGAAGGAGAGAGCTTCTTGAGTCTTCTAGTTGCTTTGAGAAAGTCAAAGAAGAGATGAGGTGTTGTCGTGTAAGAACAAGGGAAGAAGAAAGAGATAAGAACAAAGAAAAATGAATAAGGAAAGAAGAATAAGGGTTGAACCTTCTGGTGCAGCCAAGAAAAGATAAGGGAGAAAGTTTTGGGATGGTACATGTATGCATAAAGGAAAAAGGGCTGATGACTCACCCTTGTAACTTTTAAAAATTACTTACCACCCCACCCCCTTATAAGCTTGTATTCTATAAAGACCCAAACTATAATATAACTTGGCATATAAACCCTTACCTTAAACACTTAATAAAACACCACCAACTATATATCTAATAACTTAACCACTTAATATAATTTTGTACATACTTAGTATATATTCATAATACAATTAGCCATTCAATTACTAATAATCTTTACAATTTTTATTCAATGGCATTATAAAATAATATGTTTATTAAATACTCTTTTATTAATTATAGAAAGAAAGTGGCTTAAAATAATAATTAACCATTCAAACACATAGTTTAATTATAAAGTTGGGTCGGGGTGTTACACTTTGGTTTCTCAAGCCTTCAAAGGCTCCGGGACCAGATGGCCTTCATGCAGGCTTCTTCAAAAGATATTGGCTTATTGTTGGTGAATCGGTTAAAACATAAGTAAAAAACATCTTCTCATTAGGTACGGTCCTTGAATATCTCAACAAGACTCTGATTACGTTAATTCCTAAGTGTCGTAGCCCTAAGTCTCTCAATAATTATGGCTCAATTGAGTTATGTAATACTGTTTATAAATTGGTTACTAAGATCATTGTAGCCAGGATGAGACCTATTCTATCAAATCTTGTGTCTCCTCTTCAAGCAGCCTTTGTGCCGAGAAGGAAAGGTGTGAATAATGCCATCATAGTGCAAGAGCTAATCCATACCATGTCTCAAAAAAAGGGAAAAGAAGGGTTCATGGCCATCAAGATTGATTTAGAGAAAGCATATGACCGTCTGGAGTGAAAATTTATCAAAGATATACTCTCTCTCTCTTTAAATTTCCCACCAATCTTAATGCCTTAATTATGAGTTGTGTTACATCTTCATCTATTTTAGACATATACAATGGAGGTGCGCTTGACCCTTTCCATCCCTCAAGGGGAATTCGGCAGGGAGACCCCTTATCCCCATACCTTTTTATCCTTTGCATGGAGATTCTTGGAGCTTTCATCTCGGAGAAGTGTGACGCTAAACTTTGGGACGTTGTTAAAGCTTCCCAAGGAGGGATTGCCTTCTCACATCTCTTTTTCGCATATGATTTGGTTCTCTTTGCTAAAGCTAACCAGAAAAATTGCCTTGTAGTCCAGGATGCACTTGAATCCTTCTGCAACTTCTTTGGCCAAAAAATTAGCAATGAGAATTCTCGAGTTTTCTTTTCTCCCAATGTCAGCCTGCTAGAAAGAGAGAGATTTTGTGATTTTTTGGGGTTCCGTTCTACCCCTTACTTAGGGAAATACCTTGGGTTCCCTATTAAGCACACATCAATACCTCATGATTTTAGTTTTGTTCTAGAGAGAGTTCAAAATAGCTGGTTGGAAGGCTCACCTACTTTCTTTTGCTGGGAGATTAGTGCTCACACAACCTATGACATCAACAATACTGAATTATGTGATGCAATGTTCAGCTTTACCTCCCAAAATCTTGAGCAACATTGATTGATTGAGTCGAAATTTCTTATTGGGCCATTCAAACAACAAGAAGAAGCTCCACCTTGTAAGTTGGAAGAAGATCACAAAATCAAAAAAAAGATGGAGGTCTTGGTCTCCATGAAGCAAAGGCAAAAAACATTGCCTTTCTAGCCAAACTTAATTGGAGATTGCATAGGGAGAAGGAATCCTTATGGGCTCGAGTTCTATCCCACAAATACATTCTTCGAAGAAGGCGAAGTAGTTCGAATTTAAAACCCAAGTCATGCTCACCTACCTTGTCAGCTATCAAAAAAGGCGAAGAGGCCTTCAATCAAGGTGCTAAATGGCTGGTGGGGAAGAATAGTCTTCTATCTTTTTGGTTCGACAAATGGCTTGACAAAGGAACAATGAAAAGTCTAATTCAAGGACCCCTAAAATGGGAAGAAGAATCACTGTTGTTAAGGGATGTTATTACTCCCTTTGGTTGTAACTGGGAATCTATCTTCTTCGTAATTCCTAAATCTCTATCCCTGGTTATCAAAGCCATCCCTCTCCCTTTGACAAATGAAGGTGCAGATCGCCTCTCTTGGTCCTCTTCTTCCAGTGGGTCCTTCTAGCTCGAAGAGGATTACAGGCTAGCAATTGGTAGCGAAACCTGCATTACATTAGGTAATATTTGGAGCAATGTGGTCTGGAAAGTAGACGCCCTCCCAAAAATTCGATGTTTCTTATGGCAATGTTGCCACAAAAGTATTCCATAAGATTGATTCTGACAGCTAGAGGGCCGAACATCGATGCCTCATGTCCTATGTGCAATAATGCCCTAGAATCCATTGAACATGCTCTGAGAGACTGTATTTCTGCCCGAAAGTTATGGAACTCCCTTCCTTTGCCTATGCACGCCAACTCTTTCTATGGCACTGATTTAATTGGATGGCTAAAGACTAATTGCTACAATAAAGCACCTACGCAAGGTACATGTTTTGATTGGAGCACCGTTTTCTCCTTTGGAATATGGTCACTTTGGATCCAAAGAAATAGAAAGCTTTTCAATCAAGTGAACCCCATTCAGGACTTAAAACCTGAAATCCTCGCAAAGACCACATAATTCTACTATTTGGGGTCAAGTGAGAAAATCACTCAACTCATATCAATATCCAAGTCAAATGGGTTTAGCCTCAGTTGAATTGGTTTAAATTGAATTTAGATGGCTCATCTATGGGAAATCCGGGCCTAGCAGGGGGTGGTGGACTCATTAGAGATGCAAATGGGAGTTGGGTTTCTGGATATGCAAGGGCAATTGGATGCACTACCAACATGGCTGCAGAGTTGTGGGCCTTAAGAGACGGTATTAACCTATGTATCTCATTGAATCTTCAAGCTGTTGTGATTGAGTTGGATGCTAAACTTGTCGTTGATTTGTTGAGCAAAACTACTAGATCTTCCAATGCCATCGACACCATAGCTGCTGACTGCAAAGAAGGTCTTAAGAAAATCCCCATGACTATCATGCAACAATGCTATAGGGAAGCAAACAAATGTGCGGATGCACTTGCTAGGCGAGGAGCTCTCCTTCCTCAAGACTTTGTAATTTTTCAGGAACTTCCCATTGAGGTCTCCTTTCTTCTTAGTTTAGATTCTGCAGATGTGTTGTATGAACGTTCTGTAAGCTCCTTTGAGCCTTTTTAGTTAATGCAAAAGCCTCCTGTTTACCAAAAAAAAAAAAACATGTAAGTTTCCATATGACCGAACCACATTAAACTAGCTAGTTATCCTCTTTCTTTATATGCTTTAATTTTTTTTTCCCAAGGACTGCAAACCTGTTGTTTTGTTTTTTGGTAAGTAATTAGTACCACATGCTCTAATTATATGAAATATGACTTTCCAAAATTTTCAGAAGTTTTCTAATGATGTAGTGCAAAGCACTTGACATTTTCGAGTAAACAGGATTCCCAAACGGATAGAAGATTAGTGCTTTGGAGCATATGAGCGACCTGTAATTAGACATTAATTGCAAATCACAAAATAATTGAACCTCCTTATTTAGAGAACATATAGTTAACTTTGGGGAGTTTCAAAGAACAATTACTGTAACATGAACTTTCACTCTCCTAACTTTTTATTGACTAAATAAGAGGTTGTGCTGGTAACTCTAAGGTAGGTAAATATCAATTGCAGATCAAACATACAGGAATTTAGCATTGCCAATGCAGGCAATGGCAATTAAAACTTCTTGATAAAGTCATATATGTGTGTGCTGATCTCCTCTGGCTTTTCTTGGTTGATAAAGTGAGCCACTCCTTCCATCACAACTACATCTTGCAAATTTGGCACATCTTTCTTGAAGCCACCGTTTTGTACATATTCCTTAACACCTGGCATCTTATAGACGATGTCTTGGTCACCCACAATGAACTTTGATGGTACTTTGACTTGTAATCCAGTCCATGGTGCTGTGAGCTCCCAGGTTCTGCAAAGTAACAGAACTGATGTTAATTTTAATGACTCAAGCAATTAGCAAATACATTCTCTCATATTGGCTTATTCCAAAGCTGCATAGGAACTTTTTAATTTTGTGCCAATTACTCTTATGCTTTTATAATAGCCATGTATAATGTATTGAATAAAACACATAAACTCATCCGAAAGTCAATAGAGAGGGAATCCCAAAAATACAAAAAAGTCCACAGAAAGAAGCATGAAACCTACAGGTCAGCAGCTCTATAGTAGTTCAATCCTCCAGTAAAGCCTTTCTGGTCGAATTTTTTAGCGTAATAATTAATATCTTCTTCTGTCAACCATGAGGGCAAGGTATCTGAAATTTGCAATCCTGAAAATCCTATGTCTTTGGGTATAAATAGAAGATCATCAAATACTGAAAACAACTTCTTCATTAGAATTGCAGTATCCATGCGAGCAAAATCTTCTTCAGCTACTCCAGGTTCCTGCAGTAGAGTCCAACAATTTCATGGAAGATGAAAGAACAATAACAAGAAAACTATGGACTACTATTAAAAAGAACACAACTTGAACACTATGGCAATGACCAAGTGTAGTGCATGATCTTAATACAACATGGTATGGTTTTAAAAACTGGACCGGATTGGTTGGTTCGACCAGTCAACCGGAACCAGACACTAATTTGGCCCGATTCTTATAAAAAATAGGAAATTGAAGAAAAATTAGTTTTAACCGGAAACTACCGAGTCTTTTGGCTGAATATTGCTAAATTTGAAGTTAATTTGTGTTATAGGTACTGTTTCAACTTATTTAGGAATCTGAGGAAAGAGAGTGAATTTCGGCAATACCATTGCCGAAATTCAACAAAAGTAGGAGAGAGAAATTTTTGATTTTCGGCAACACCATCACCGAAATAGGAGGGAAAATTTTTTATTTTTTTTTCCTCCTATTTCGGCAATGCCATTGCCACATTTCACTTTTTTTTTTTTTTTTTAAGAAATGATATGTGCACATAATTTTTACAATATTTTTACAACATTTTTACAACAAATCACAAGTAATTAGTTATTATTAGTTAAAATTTGAATTTAACACTGAGATTACTTTTTTAATCCAACAAATATAACCTGCCGCTTAAAATTTGTTGTAAAAATATTGTAAAAATTGTGTGCATATATCATTTCTTAAATATATATATAAAAAAAAAAAAAAAGTGAAATGTGGCAATGGCATTGCCGAAATAGGAGGGAAAATTAATTTTTCCCTCCTATTTCGGCAATGCCATTGCCACATTTCACTTTTTTTTTTTTATATATATTTAAGAAATGATATATGCACACAATTTTTACAACAAATTTTAAGTGGCAGGTTATATTTGTTGGATTAAAAAAGTAATCTCAGTGTTAAATTCAAATTTTAACTAGTAATAACTAATTACCTGTGATTTGTTGTAAATATGTTGTAAAAATATTGTAAAAATTATGTGCACATATCATTTCTTAAAAAAAAAAAAAAAGTGAAATGTGGCAATGGCATTGCCGAAATAGGAGGGAAAAAAAATAAAAAATTTTCCCTCCTATTTCGGTGATGGTGTTGCTGAAAATCAAAAATTTCTCTCTCCTACTTTTGTTGAATTTTGGCAATGGTATTGCCGAAATTCACTCTATTTCCTCAGATTCCTAAATAAGTTGAAACAGTACCTATAACACAAATTAACTTCAAATTTAGCAATATTCAGCCAAAAGACTCGGAAACTACCAGTTAGACTTTAAAACCATGAACCGAACGGTTAAATCAGTTTTCAACCATTTCAATAAATTAAGCAAAATAAACTACAATCTTCCTTATTTTGACAGCAAAGTTGGTGCTTTTCTCTCATTGAAGGCAACATGGCTGTATGTGAGTAAGATCTAAGATGAGATTTGAGGAAATCTGAAATTTGTGGGTAAAATAAGATTTAGTGTCCATTTGGGACAAGTTGAAAATTTCAACTTATTTTTACTATTATTTATGGGTTCCATTGCACTTTTTGGTATTATTCGTAGGTTCCATTGTACTATTTAGCTAACATTTACCTTTATCTACCATTCTTTTAACAACAATTTTTCAGTATTAGCTACATAAGTTGTTCCCAAACGGACACTTAGATGCGGTTTGGATCTTGCTTTTTGCGTGTCTTCGTTTTAAAATCACGTTTCTTTTTTTTGTTTCTTTTTTTTTTTCAAGCCGCAACATTTGACTTTTCTCCCGTGTACAGTGCACGGGTGCACTGTTCACAGGTCCCACAAACTTCACTTTTTAACATTTTTCATTAAAAATGGGTCTCACAGTACTATTCACATATTTAAAAATTATTTTGTTACAGTATTTTCAGTTTTCAATTTCAGCAAAATAAATTTTATCTAAACATACCCTTAAAAGGTGAAAGAAGTAAAGTGAAAAATGTGGTGCTTAAAAGAGTTAGAAGGAAGAATTTTTTGTTTTAGCCTTTAAGGTGACGAACTGGTTCAGTAAAGCGTGAGAGAGAGAGAGGTTCGGCGGGGAGAGAGAGAGAAACCAAATGAGACTTGAGAGAAAATTTGAAATTGTGTAACTGAGGAGATGAGAAGTTGTGACCATGACAAATGAGTAATAAGAATTAGAGAAAATGGTTGGGTGGGTTGGTGGAAGTGGGATAAAAGCAAAATTAATGACCTAAAAGACAAAACATTAACAGTGGGGGATTTAAGAAAAAAAACTAATATAATAGTATGTGGTTTACATTTTAAAGCCAACAAAAGTAAAGAAAACAAATAAAATAATACTAATTACATTTATATGGGAATTGAGAATGTTGGGTGACGTTTCTTCTCAAAAAAAAAAAAAAAAGAATGTTGGGTGATGCACCTAAACACGTGGCAGTCATGTGTTCTTGTATTTTTTTTTTATTATTATTTTTTTGTGTTTGTGTGTTGACATTAATTGGTGATGATATATAACTTATTTATTAAATATTGAAGAATAGTTTGTATTTTAAATCATTAACATCTAATTTTACACCTTTTTATTTTAGAATAGATCTCCACAAGAAAAATATATAAATTCTAAGTTGGAGGAAGTTCAATTAAATTATGTATTCTCAATTATGTTGTAAAAAAAAGTTATATTATTGTCATTATTTTTGTAATGTTAATTTAATTGTTTATACTTTTTCCCTACCCATTTATACTTAATATAAAGTATGAAAACTCATTTAAAATTGTTGATAAATAATATGATAAGTTATTTTTAATTTTTATAATATTTAATTTATTAATTAAATTATTTATAATATCACCGGTCCAACCATAAAATCAGGAACCACTTTCTTTTATGGTTCTTTCACTGGTCCGGTTTCTAAAACCAAATCACATCAGTTTGTGTAAATATTCATGTCTATTTTAGCATAAAAATTTACTTTTTCCATTTTACATACTCATTTTTCAAAACACCAAAAATCAGATTATCTATTTTATACTTCATTTCATTAAAATATCTTTTTTTTTTCTAATTGTTTTTCTTTTTTCATACACAAACAACCTCCATCTAGTATTCTCCATCTAGTATTTTCCTTCATACTCAAGATAAGTAAAGAAAGATTAAACAATTTTTCTTGATTTTTTTAATTGTTTCACCTTTTTCATATATGACAACCACTATCCACTTCTTTCTTTCATACTTGAGATAAGTAAAGAAAGATTAAACAACTAAGTACAAAATGAATAGTATTAGAGTAAATTTACACAATTATTATAACAAACTTGTAAATTTACACAATTATACACGAATTAACGTGGGTCATTTTTAAGTAAAGCTATGTAAATTCTACACATTTTTTTATTATACAAGGATTGACATGAATGCTTCTAAGGATGGTAAATTTTACAGTAAAAATCTTATAGCTGTTACAAACAAGTGATTAATCTTTGGGTTCTCTGCCAACAACAAAGATTGAACTCCATACTCCACTCCTCAATTGCCTTTAGTACTTTAAAGTTCAAATCACAAAGCTACGAGAAGGTTTGCAATTACCACTCACTCATAGATCTTAACACCATTCCATGAAGTTTGACTTTTGTAAATAAAAAAAATAAAAAATTGAAGTGGCTAATTCTAGGTGAAAATAGTCAAATAGCACATTTTCGCAAACTATATTGCAATCTATCACTATTTCGAAAATATATAAGAATCTACCACTTTTTGGATACTTAAGTCTGGTGAAATCAAATTTTCCATAGTACTCGAGTTTATGGAACCTGAGTACCATGGAAAAATTTTAAAATATAGAACTCAAGTACCATAAAAAATTTTCAAAATGTTTCAAAGCATATTTTTCAAAGAACTCGAGTTTTTAGAACTTGAATTTCACAGTAAATTCGAGTTTAAAAAAAGTGGTAGATCTCTACATATATTTCTAAAACGGTGATAAATTGTTAATTTTTTTTGCTAAATAGTGGTATGGCCATTTTTGCCCTAATTCTAGGTTGAATTCTAGGTTGAATGCTAATTTATGATTTTAACAACACGTGGCAATTATGTAACGGGGCTTAAATATATTACTAAATTTCATCAATAAAAAAAATACCTGAAACCAGCAAAAATAATAATCATCGCCTAATGAAGCTCTCAAGCCATCCACAAACTTGATGGTTGGGTTCCTGGGAAAAAATGGCACGCTCAAGGTGACCAAAGCCTTGACACGATCTGGCCTGAACCAGCAAAAGTACCAGGCCATCATAGCTCCCCAGTCATGGCCGACCAAGAAGACCTGGTCGATACCCAGATGGTCAAGCAGGCCAACAAGGTCACCGGCGATGTGGATCCCGGAGTAGGTGGCGGAGGAGGGCGGGGCGTCGGTGTCGCCATGTCCACGGAGGTCAGGGGCTATGCAACGGTAGCCAAGGGAGGAGAGGGAGAGAAGCTGGTTGCGCCATGAGTACCAGAGCTCAGGGAAGCCGTGAAGGAAGAGGATCACTGGGCCTGTACCTATTGAAGCTATGTGCATATTTATGCCATTTGTGGCAACTGTTGTGTGCTCTATCTTCTCCATCTTTGATCTCTTTTCTTGTGTTTTGCTATTGATCTACTCTTCGTTTAAATAATGGTCAGTTTCGTTCATACGCATTTTTGTATAAAAACTTATTTTTATTATTTTAGATACGTTACTTTAGATCTTGTATTTTTAGGTTCCCTTAAATTTAGCAATCTAGTTACTTGATTAAGAAATATACTTATATCACATTAAAAAATTTTATATAATAAAATTTTAAAAATAGGACATAATTAAGGAATATTACCTAAATAATTATCTAAGTTTTTTTCTTTAATATCTAACGTCAGATCATTTAATTTATTTCACTTTTTCACACATTATAACTATCTTTTTCTCGTTATACATGAACCTATTACCATGATATGTGAATCTATTTTTATTATTTTATATGCTTATTTTTCAGAACAACTCACATGATATGTGATGATGAGTGTTAAGACCAATGATAGTCATTTTTTTTTTTTTTAGAAGATAATAATAGACAGTTGTAATAGTCTGTAATAGTTAGTCAGGTAAGCAGCCCCGACCGTAATAATAATCAGTGATTTGACCATTGGCAAATTTTCGGCCGCTGCAATTCACGTGTTTACATGACAAAAAAAAAAAAAAAAAAAAGTGTTTACATGACAAAGAGAATTTAAGACGAGAAAAGTGTTGATTCACTTTTACATGGTTCAACTTTTGCAACTATTCCTATAAAAAAAAAAAAAAAAAGTTTGCGACATTTTAGTTCAAAAATTATCTAGAACGATTAATTTATAATAAATGAGTATATTTACATTGTTACAACAGTAGCAATGTATTTATATGATTATTGTAGGGATACAATTTGTATCAACTCCAAAAATGATATTGGGTTCGTACGTTTTAAGGTTCAAACAATATAATTTGTAGAGCGTGGGCTTGAAAGGTTAGGTCTTGGTAATCGGACAGCGTTGGTCATGGTTTCTATGGAAATTTACACGAGGATGGACCTGGCGTGTCTAGCAGGGTCTTCTTCCGATGCGACCTGAGTGACTCCGGTCCTTAGGCCTCGTCCGAGGAGCTTAGTGTGCTTGTTATTCTCCTTCTTTTAGACTCTTTGGTTGGGGAGACGACCCTTTTTCCCTTGGTTCTTTTTCCCTTGTATACTAACATTTACCCTCCTTCTAGTGTCCACGTGTAAGCTCTATTTTCTAGGGTTGAGACTTGTCCTATCAGCCCATACCTAGAGTGGTTGGGGGTGGTTGCAAAAGGTGAATAGCATGGTGAAGAGCATGGACCTGTCAGACGCAGAGTTCTTTATTGCAGTATTGGCAGCTTTTTCACTTGGCCTGTTCCTGCATTGAGCTCGTCCTGTCCTTTAGGGACTCTATGGGGTGCCGAGCATAAGATCGTCATCGGCCATATCCTTAGGCCTTTTTTGGACTTTCATTATGCGTCCTCGGCAATAGTTCTCCTCGGCTTGGGCCTTGGACCCTAATATAAAGTGGGCCGGGGCCACAAATTCTCTGGCCCCACAATTACTATTCAGAAGTAAATTTATTTATTATTATTTTTTATTTATATAAAAAAATGATTTGAAAGTAATAAAAAATTGAGAAAGAAATAATACTTTAATAAAATATATTGTAAAATAAACAACTATTCTTGCAAATTACATGAGTGATATTTATTTTTATTCTTTTTTTGTTGAGGTGTTTTATATAAAATTTCACACCAATTACTAAATTGACGCAGTCAGTAAATAATACATAAGGATAAAGAATGGTGTGAGTGATTTGTAACAAAATGTTGTAACGTTTTAACTTTTAAGTATTAATATAATTTTTCTTATATTGATAAATAGGTTGTGTACTCTTCTTGTTTATGGTGAGATTTATTGTAAAATATTTGATAAGATTTTTTTATTGAGTGCATCATTTTTCTCAGGAAAAAAAAAAAAACAAAAATTTAAGCAATTTTTTTTTTTTTAGAAAATCTAAGCAAAAATTGAGTGCAACATTTTTATTGTTTTGGTAGAACTTTCAAACCGGAGAAACTCGACGCAATGTAACCTGAGAGAGAGGGAACGAAGGAAAATGTAATCAATGGTTAGGTAGGATTTTCTATGTCTCTACTTCCTACAGCTACATGTGACGTGATCATAGAATTTAGGTTTTTTTTTAGAACTATTGGTCTTTCTAGCTAGTACAGGCTGTTTTTGGTTGAAAAAAAAAAAGACCCAAAAAAAAAAAAAAAAGGATAAAGTTGGTGAGATGGAAAATATCGGATTGAAATTCACTTCTATTTGGATTAATTATCCAAATATTTTTTTATGCACCAATCAGTATAGGTTATGTCAATAAGTATTATAAAAATATTATTAAAAATATATTGTACCTAAACTTTTTTATTTATTTATTTTTATACAAGATATAAATTTTACTTTAGTATAATCTAAGTATATATGTGTAAAACTCCTTCCACTACAAAAAAATGGGTCTAAAGCTGCGTTTGAAAAACGCAGCTTTAGACCCCAAAAACGCGGCTATAGGTTTTTAGCCGCGTTTCCTATAGCCGCGTTTACAAACGCGGCCTAAGGTCCGCAGCTCAAATCCTATAGCCGCGTTTTCAAAAAACGCGGCTAAAACCAACCTATAGCCGCGTTTTCTAACCGCGGCTATAGGATTCGACCTATAGCCGCGTTTTTGGAAACGCAGCAGTAGACACAATCTATAGTCGCGTTTATTAGAAACGCGGCTCTAGGAAAGTTTTGAGCTGCGGTTATTAACGCAGCTAAAGCTTCGAACCTATAGCCGCGTTTTCAAAAACGCGGCTATAGGTGGCTTGAAGCAGCTGAATAAAAGTCTATAGCGGCGTTTTGGACGCAGCTCAAACCTTACCTATAGCGGCGTTTCTATGAAACGCGGCTATAGGTTCGAAGCTTTAGCTGCGTTAATAACCGCAGCTCAAAACTTTCCTAGAGCTGCGTTTTAAGAAACGCGGCTATAGGCCCAGTTTGAGCTGCGTTTAAAACGCAGCTACAGATCTTTTCCCAGCGCCGTTGAACACCTTATCGCCGCGTTTTAAAAACGCGGCTATAGGTTTTTTTTTTTTTTTTTTTGTATTTTTTTTTCCCTGCTTTCTCAACTTCCTGCTATATATACACAGAACTTGCTGCCTTCACAACACATCCCAAGAATCACAAGTTCTATAACAACTTATTACATTCCAAGATTACAAATTCCATAAACATCACAAGGGAATTACACAAGTTCTCATTCCTAGCTACATCACAAGTTCCATAAACATCAAAAAGAAAATAAACAAGTTCCATAAACTGAACATCTCAAGATCACAAGTTCCATAAACATCACAAGGAAAATAAACAAGTTCCCATTCCTACATCACAAAGGGACATAAACAAGTTCCATAAACGTCATTACATCCCAAGATCACAAGTTCCATAATACACATCACAAGTTTCATAAACATCACAAAGGAAATAAACAAGTTCGCATTCCTACATCACAAGGATTTTTGTACATCACAAAAAATATACCAAAAGGAGTTTTTTACATTCTAAATCGCTCTCAAACAGCCACAGGCAGCAACCAGTTTGCTTTGTTGTCCACTTCATGGTAAAACTGCACAAATTATTCTAGCGGGAGTTAAATTTGCCAAATCTTTGCTTGCAATACATAATACTGTAAACATGAATTTGAAATTGTCATTCGGCAATGCTTAGATGCACATTTGTATCAAAGGCCTCACAGTGGAGCTATTTGGGAGAATAATCAAGTTCAAGTATTCATAAAAACAACCTAGTCAAAACTTCGAATTCAATCAAGTTCAGCAATACATTATTATTTAGATAATTTAAATTGTTTTGTTCCTTTATGTACTTTGAATGTGTCTAGTCATGGAGATCTAGATGTGAATATGCCAAGAAACCGTGTTCTTCATGTTTCAGGTGACAAATAAGAATGCGATACTGATATTAAATAATGAAATGTGTCTTGAATCAACTTATTTTACATTAATACAATTGCATTATGAGATTTTATAACATATTCACCAGCAGAAATTTTTTTTCCCCCTGTACTGTCTACTGAGGTTCATAGTTTATCCATCATAGCATGGTATGTATATGTGCAGGCTACTATTTGTAGAGAAATTTTTAGAGGAATTTTGTTTTACCTCAGGATTCACAATTTCATTCCCATCAAGCACTGCCACCCTAAAATTTATTAAAAGCATTGTATTAATATCACATAATAATGCGTGTGCAAGATATTAAGTTTTTGGCTAAATAACATTTGTTTAGTACCTGATCAGAATCATGACCTAACTTATGTACCTCCTGGCTAAGTGCAGCAAACATGGTTTTCATCGACGCCATCATTTCAACCATCCGTGCTTGGTGCCTTACCTCAGATTGAGCTAGTTCCTCCCTATGCCTCGCCTCGGATTGAGCTACTTCCTCCCTACAAATTGCTAGTTCCTCCCTAGATTTAGCTAGTGCCTCCCTAAGCTCTTCATGACTCGTCTCCAACTCTAACATCCTTTCGTGAGTTCTGCTTGATGATGGAGTACTAGTCGAGGTAAACTGTGATGCGTTTCTGGCATTTCTTCCTGATGGGGTGATCCCAAAGCCTACCCCACGTACACGACCTGCGCGCTCTGGACGACCTATCACCCGAGCATATGCGTCGTCGTTGGACCAGAGGATTCCATTACCAATCTCTCCGTGTAGTCGTATGTCCTGTTCATTCAAAAGTGCTGCCATCCTATCCTATTTTCCCACAAGAACCAAACAACATATTACACACCATAATTAATACAAACACAAAATACACTCAAATTCAATTCGATTAAATTGTCTTTACCATCTGATCTTGCACATGGTCACTAACAGCAACCCCATCTTTCGTACGGTATACTTTTTGAAACACATCCGCGCGTTCGACTGCCGCCCCTTTATCTTTCGCCTATATGATGAACAAACATAATTATAATAAACACTAACTATTTAATGTTGTTATGCCACAATTAACACAAGTCCACAATCAGTGATAACATAACATAACAAAGTTAGTGAAATAAAGATAAAGCTGAGAGAGTAGTAAGAAAATGGGAGGATTTAGCTACCTTCCAAATACACATGGGGTTGTTAAATGAAGAGATTAAAAATAAAAATGACATGGAGAGTTAGAAAATAGGCATCATAGACTTTCTATAATAACACTTTATTTGAGATAAGATTGAGATGTGCATCTAAAATTACCCATGGGTGATCTACAATTGTCAGACTTAGTAAACTAGGCATGTTTGTCTATGATTTGCAACTAATCCAATGTTATGTTCAACGATTTGCTGGAAAGTATGTGCTGGAAAATATGTACCTCATGACTTTCATAGAAAAAAAAAATGAATAACAAGCTTGTGTGATTGTCATTTAATCATGTTTGGGTGATATTGAATATTTATAGACATGCATACTTCAGCTGGGATCATGTTAAGAATGGAAATTACTCTCCTTAAGTGGCCGCTTAATATCTATATATTAAGAGGATTAACAAAGTCATCTCTATATATTACAAGGATGCATAAAGTTATGTATTGCATTTTTTACTTACAAAAAAACCTATAATGTAACTAACTTATCCTTATTCGTAAAACATATGAAATGAGGTTCACTTCGTAAATAGCAGCTCAAAATATCAGGGGACATCATGTAGGGATTTATGAATTCTAAGTTCATTTATTACCATTTGAGCAGATATTTGAGCAAGACTTTTGGCCCCACATCTTGCTATGTCTTTCTGCTTGTCTCGACTCGCCTTGTTTTTTAGACTTAATGTCTGCAACCACATTACCATAAAAATAAAAAATTAAATAAAACAAAACATCTCTTGACTAAATTACCATGAACATGAGATCGACGAAGAAAGTAGCAGTACCTCCGTTTTTTCATTGAACCAATAGTCAACCATCTCCTTCCAGTGCGCTGCGATAACCCCAGGTGGTTCACTAGCCAATACCTCTTCACGTGACAGGCCAGGTTTTTTGTAATCCTTCTTCAACTTGGTCCTGCGATTTCTCCTCAGTTCGCCTAGCTGACTCATTGCCCATCCCTTTTGATTGGCTGGTTTGATAATAGTGGGATCAATTATATACCGTTGCTGAAATGCAAAAGTGGAGTTAGCAAAAATGTAGTATTTTAATTAGAACAACGACTGAATATGACATTTAATTAGGACAACATGTGTAAAGAAAAATAACTAATATTTCATTTTCATACTACCTCAATCTCCGTCCAACAATCATTTTTAAACTTTTGAGGGACACTTGGCCACCTAGCAGGCGAAAGCGGGCATAATAGGCCATTCTCGCAAAACGAGCCCAACCACCGAATGAACAAAATCCCGTCATCGCCAATCGGTTGGCCTTCATCATTTAACGGCAACTGAATTTTGTACTCACCAGTCATTGCCCATATGTCAGCCAACCTTGTTTTCCCACGTTTTCCAGGCCTATTTTCTGATGCTGGATTTTGTTCCGGTGCTGGATTTTGTACCGGTGTTTGGGTTTGAACATAATCATTTGTATCTACAAGACCAGCAATATTAGGACTGATTTAACAAAGCTTAGAAGTAGTGAAAAATATCACACCACGCACAAATTATGCATCTACCAACGTAAATAATAAAAGGTTTACGATTTCATTTAAACAAAACATGACTACATTTAGGCCTTTCTCCCACGCATTCACGTAACCCACTTACGTAGCTTTCTGAAAAGACGAGCAACCATGCTTTGTTTGGGTTGCCTTCATTTATCCTTACTAAATTATTTTTTAGAATATATAATTTCAACCCGATCTTATCTTTGATCATTATTAAGTACACTAAATGGATGAAAGTGGACGGAGTGGACCAAAGTGGATGAAATTAGAACAACGATTGAATGTGAACTTTTTACTTTTTTATTTGTTATAATACGAGGATGACTTATCTTAAAAAAAGAAAAAGAAAAAGAAAAAGCTTTTGCATGCCAAAAATGACTTCCCTCTTAAATTGGTACACGGTATGATCAAAAAATAGTTGCTTGTTCTCAAAGGAATGTAACTCATTGCTTTTGTAGATATTCATCTTACAAGTTAAAGAAATTCTAGTTTCAAATTTATTATTTGGCCTTTACTTTTAAGCAATCTGATGGTGATGGAATTCATTCAACTTCAGCAAATTTGTTTACCAATTTCCTAAAGTTGACTGGTAATTGGAAATTGCTAGCTTAATTAAGCAAGTGTAACCATAATCTACAAGAAAGGGACACTTTATTTTTTTAATCTCTCTCATGATAGAATGATACCCAAGATGGAATAGATCCTACATACTTGGAATTGATAACCAATAAGGTTTTGCATTTTTCCACACTTTGTTAATTTGGAAATACATAGGGAATGTCTTGGTTATACTTTACTGCATATAGTTGGGTTAGAGTCAAGTATATAACATGTCAGGAAAATCCCAATTGAAAAACCAATGCCGTGAAATTGGACTAAAGTGATCGAATGGACCATAGTGGACCTAAAGGACCGAGGTAGACATTGTAGGACCAAAATGGACTGAGCAGAAATGAATGGACTGAGCAGACCAAATTGGACCAAATAGACCAAAATAGACTAAATTGGACCCAAAGGAAATGAATGGACCAAAGTCAGCAGAATATACTCAATATATTTAGATATTTTAATTATATTATTAGAAATACTAATGTGGAAGATTTTTGGAGCAAAATGTGTAAAATTAGTTGCTTTTTGTATTTTGTAAAGTTTTACATCCAGTGATGTGGATGCTCTAAATAATTTTATTTTTTCAAACTTCATATAAAAATAGGTTTTCCATTTTTGAACTCTAATATGTAGGCCTGCACCAATATCCAATATCCACTGTCCTATTGAGCTATTGCCTCATTATCATGGCTAGGCCATTAGTGATGAAGTGGTATTTTTTAAATTGGATGTAACCTTATCAAGTTACTAGCTAGAGCGGCTGAGACTTGAAGAGGCTTATGTTAAGCCAAGCTTACCTAGCTTCAAAATAAGCTTTAGTTAAGCTCGAGTTCCTATAATATATATATATATATATATATATATATATATTTGAATAGGGAGTTCCTATAATATTTAACAAGCCAAACTTGTAAAAAACTCAACTCAAATTGATTATGTTTAAAGCTTAATTCAACTGTGTTATTCCACTTAAATTGACGCAGTCAGTAAATAATACATAAGGATAAAGAATGGTGTGAGTGATTTGTAACAAAATGTTGTAACGTTTTAACTTTTAAGTATTAATATAATTTTTCTTATATTGATAAATAGGTTGTGTACTCTTCTTGTTTATGGTGAGATTTATTGTAAAATATTTGATAAGATTTTTTTATTGAGTGCATCATTTTTCTCAGGAAAAAAAAAAAAACAAAAATTTAAGCAATTTTTTTTTTTTTAGAAAATCTAAGCAAAAATTGAGTGCAACATTTTTATTGTTTTGGTAGAACTTTCAAACCGGAGAAACTCGACGCAATGTAACCTGAGAGAGAGGGAACGAAGGAAAATGTAATCAATGGTTAGGTAGGATTTTCTTTGTCTCTACTTCCTATAGCTACATGTGACGTGATCATAGAATTTAGGTTTTTTTTAGGACCATTGGTCTTTCTAGCTAGTACAGGCTGTTTTTGGTTGAAAAAAAAAAAAAGACCCAAAAAAAAAAAAAGGATAAAGTTGGTGAGATGGAAAATATCGGATTGAAATTCACTTCTATTTGGATTAATTATCCAAATATTTTTTTTATGCACCAATCAGTATAGGTTATGTCAATAAGTATTATAAAAATATTATTAAAAATATATTGTACCTAAACTTTTTTATTTATTTATTTTTATACAAGATATAAATTTTACTTTAGTATAATCTAAATATATATGTGTTTAAAACTCCTTCTCGAGAGAACATTCATTGTCCTTTAAATACACTGACAAGGTTACCTAGTAGTATTACTTGTATTTACTATTCACGTGGTCGTAATATTTATGTTGACTCGAGAGTAATGGTTCATCTTACAAAGAAAAGAAAGATCATATCCATATGACTATATGAGTAATGCTCATAACACAATTTTGTGTACAATTTTGTGTACAACTTTGTGTCACATCTTGTCATTATCTATATACAGTAGTTTTGAAAGAAATATCGATCTAATTTGACATTTATGTCATGGGTTGTAAGGATTAAGATAAGGTGTAATACATTCTCAATCATTAGTTAGGAATCCAAATTCCACTTGAATTCTTCCTTCTTCTTCTTCTTCTTCTTCTTCTTTTCATTTTATAATAAAATTATACTTAGAGTTTTCTTCTTCCTTCTTAATAAATACTTTATTTTCAAGAAGAAGAGTCTTTAAGAATTTCTATTCAAAGCTTGAGCTAACACCAGGACAAGATGGAAATGGGGGGGGGGGGAGGAGGAGGAAATTAATATTTATCCTTAATTTGAAAATGCGTAAATGCACTTTTAGTCTTTATATTTTGACTTTTTTTTTTTTCATTTTAATCCTTATATTTTATTTTTACCACTTTTAATCTTTAAACCAATTAACGTGGGACATTTAAGTCCTTGAAGCACCATTCTATCTCCAAACTAATGAAAAACCTAACGTGACTGACGGATCAATTAAAGAAATCATTATTTTACACATGGATCAATAAAATAACTGGCCAAACTCACGTGAAGCAATCTGGCGCGCAGAGTAGACAACCCACAAACAATAAAATTACTAATCCACTTAAAATTATAATATGACAAGAATAAGGACACGGATTTCCTCCAAACCTGTTTGGAGGAAATGCTACAAACAAGACACCTATCACTTAAAGAAGGAGACACTTACGCACATGACCCATTTAGGTTTGGAGCTGTTAACCCTAACAGTGTTAGAGTCTTCTCCTCAAACACGCCCCTCTTCCTCTTAGTCTCTCACCCACAACAATAGCCTCACCCATAACTTCTCTCTCATCCTCCTCCTCTACGGCGCGGCAGCTCCACCTTTGTTTTTCTCAGGAACCCCAGTCCGGCCAGAGAATCAAGGCCACTGAGGCCACCGTCGATTCCGCCTGTTCACCCCCTTCCCTCTTCTTCGATTCCGTCTCATTCCCTTTCCCACTCAACTGTTGCCACCTCTAACAACCTTCTCTCTCTTTGCCATTTACATCCCGCACCCATATATTTGCCGCCAAGGACCACCACTCCTGTAACTTCAACGTTTCTCAGTTGTTTTGTAATCTTTAGATTTTACTGATGTTTTGGGTATTCATACCTAAACTTTGTTGCTAATTGCTTGACAGGACATATTGATCATTCTGCTAGATTGATGCGTGTGATTACATGGAATCGGTCATTTAGAGGGTTACCTAATGTTGATGATGGGAAGGATGACTTTGACTCAAAAGAGCATGAAACTCATGCCACGGTGTTGGATAAGTTGCTAGCCTCAGAGAAGCTATATGATGAAGTGAAGGTATATTGCAATATTTCTTTTTGCTTTGTTTTTTCACACTTTGTCCTGAAAAAAAAGCTGTACCCAATGCGGTTCCATTTTACATGAACTGATTATTAATTTGTTGCTTAATTATAAATTTATGGGCCTTCACATGTATGCTTGAGCATTTCTTGAGTATAAGTAATGAAGATTTTCTTTGAGTTGATAAGAATTGGTGCACGTAGATAATCTTCTAGTTATTACTTCTAAAAAATAAAAAATAAAAAACTTCTAGTTATCTCAGATTGCTTGTCAATTTGTCATGAAATTGGTGATGTGCTTTAGGGGTATGATGCACAATTTGAGTCTAAGAAACATTTATAGACAAATAACAGTGAAATTGCTAGTTGCTTTAATAGGTATCTTAAGTTAGTTTTCATATCCAAACTTAGGTATTGCAACTTAACTTCACCATTTAAATTCAGCTATGTTATAAGTTGAAATTATGTATATGAGAGCACATTCTGTAATCTGTACATGAGTTTTGCCATTCTAGAAAAGACCCCCCCCTTTTTTTTTTGGTTCAAAGAACTACTAACCATACAAATTGCTTCTTGGAATGCGAATTTTGATCGTTGTTTGTGGGTAATCATTTGCCGTTTGGCGTGGTGGTGTCCAAGGACAAGTTATTTGGCAAAGGAATATTGAAAATGTCGCTTAATCTTTCCTTCAATTTCATGTTGTTTACCATCAAATCTCATTGTCTTTTTACGGTTTTTTTCTTTTTCATGATGTATTTTAGGGTCTAATGTCATTTACACATTATAATGATAGTTCCTGCTTTGAAGCTATATTAGATAAGTTTGGTTGTATTGCTAATGATATGACTGTTGCAATTTTTGAGCTGGTGAAGTGGGAGGGCTATCAGATTGATAGCTTTTCTCTTGAAGTGTCTGTACCTCCAATTATCCTTGAAAATGAACACTCAATTAGGTAGGAATTGTTGACTTTCTAATGTTGTAGAATCTCTGAGCATGTCTCAGTAATGATACTTCTCCTGTTCAAATTCAAAAGCTGGGGGTGCCTGGCCTTTGGTTAATAATTTTTCTTCCAAAAATAAAAAATAAAAGAAAGAAAAGGGAAGGAAAAAGCCCTATCTACTTATTATGCTTGTCAGAAAATTTATGAGGATAAAAATTAGAATTGAAGCTCATATTCCGCACTCATTAATTTTGTTTTTAGGACAGTTCGCCTTGGCTGATATAGGACAGTTTGCTTGTGTTTAGTAAATATAATATTTTTGTCGACATACATTGTTGACATGCAATCCTTGGATTCAACAGATGAGTTGGAATAATATGAGTTGGAACAAGATAAGTACTCACAGAAGAGGGGGCCAGATGAGTTGGAACAAGATGGGATGGAAGATAAACCTCAAAACTATCTCATTGAGGAGAAGGGCTGTCAAAGTTTGCGTGTTCATGTTAAAAAATGTATAGAAGCTTGCAGTCCATATCACATCCTCGGAATTAAAGTCAGATCTCATCATGAGAATGTTTTATAAGCCTTGTACAATTTTGTCATTTGTATTAGTAATGTGTTACATTACAATTCTTGCAATATTTATTTGGGACGAGCTCTGAGAATCATATATGGTTTTGTTACATCAAATTGAGTTTTGACATAATGTTATTAGTTCCTTGCCAACCAAAAGAATTATTATATGTTCTTTTACTTTATTTATAAAGGTGACACTGTGGTACCACTCTTTATTCCTCTCCCTTTGTTTAGATTTTGGTTGTTTAATTGATGTTACATGTGATTGAAGATTATGGACCTCTTGTAGTGGGCCATGTGATCATGTACCACATGCAACTAGCTCACAACAGAAATAAGCATGTTCCAACCAAATCCAAATTGTCAGATAGGGTTGCACGTTCACCTGAAATGTTTTCTACCAACCAAATCTATATCTAAGTTTAAACTTCCTGAATCTCAAAAGAGAGCCAAATAAAAAGAAAAGCTCAACAAATCTATTGCCAAGTTTAAAGTTCCTGAATTTAAATTTTCATCCATATTATTCTATTGCATTCATTTAAAGTTGCCTTGTTCAAATATGCAAATACATAGATACAAAAAATATAAAAATGAACTTTCCCATTGAATATGAAATTATCCAAAATCTGTCCAAATTGTGATGTCCAAAAAATCTATCCAAATTGACTGATATGCTCTCCAAAAATCTGTCAAAGTCAGATGTACTGTCCAAAAAATACTGTCAAGTGCTATCCACTAGATGTTATATAATAGCCAATATGCTGTCCAAAAACTGTGCAAAACACAAAGGAAAACAGCCAATACGGTGTTTTTCAAAGGTTGTCAATATCAGGATCTATTGAAACCTGCAAATTATGCCACCAAACATAAAATAAGTGTATGGAAAAAATAACTAAAAGGAAAATATAAGTTTAAGTTGTAGCAAAATTCATAATAACTATACACACTTGATTCAAGCCATATAACCCAACATGATCTTGTCCAACCAAAAATTCACAATCAAAAGATTCCTACATATAACATTTAAACAAATCAATATTTCATTTTGTATGCTAATGAAAGTAATTGGGTAGTAGGATACTAGACAAAATTTATAAGTACACCTGATTCAGACCATTTAACCCAACAACATTGTCTTGTCCAACCAAATTACTACAACTGAAAGATTCCTGTATATAACATTTAAATAAATTCATGTGTCACTTTTTAATAGTAGTAATTGTTTAATAGGATATTAGAAAAAATATGTAAGTAGTAGCATCATACCTGAGTTATGTTATCTACTAATTGTGATGGCTATTCGACCTTACTATGTTCTTTGTGAGAATTAATATTAACTGAGGAATCGACCTATGTGGGAAGAAAAACAATTGTCACATAAAAAAAATTTATGAACCTATAAATTCATGTTCTATAATGGAATGTAAATGAACTTACTCTATTTAGGCCACCACGTGATTGAACTTGTCTTGCTCCACTAGTCTTTTTGGGTTGATCCTTCTTACTTTTAGATTTTTTTTTTTTTTTTTTTTGTGTCCTTTCTAATGAACTTTTCAACCTTTCTCTTGGACGACCTACAGTAGGTTTTGTTTTGATCCCACATATGCCTTGAGAAATGTCCACATGTGAATCAAATCCACCATCACCTTGTAAAACATTCTTGAGAACAACTTCACCATGGACCTCACCGTCCATAGAGGACAAACAACATTTAATTCTCATTTCTTGCAAATCCTGCAATAATTTTTCAAAACATTTATCAACATGTTCATACATCATCTCTCTCTCTGCTGCAAGTGTGTTAATTTGAAGACATTTGTGACTCAAGTGAGAAAGACGCTTTCCCATTGACTCTTGAGCACTACCTTTAACATCAATGCCACGATAGTCCTTGATAGAACCAACATTTGCATCTTGTGTCCATCTTTTCAATACATAATGGGTTGGAATTCTCTTAACATTATTCTTGAGAAGAACTTTCAAAGCATGGGAACATAGAATTCCCAAAAAGCTAAACTTCATGCAACTACATTGGATTGTCATTGTTGAGGCTTCATATTTGACTAAGTGCTCTTGAGGCTTGTTTCGATATTTCACTCTGTATTCTGTGATAGAATCAGATTTACTAGCCTTGTAAATAGTACAATCCTTAATCTTCACATATTCATCTTGAAACATTTTGAATATTTCTGGAGTGTACAACTTTGCAGTATGTCTCAACACCTCAAAATCAAATAGTAAAACTGGTGTTGTTTGTCTCATTTTGAACTCTGCTTGTAGTTCTTGACTTTGCTTATCAAACAATACTCTAGACTAATGTCCAAAAAATTGCAAAAGACCATGTTTTGGCTTTAAGTATTTCTTCAACACACTATTCATTGACTCACTCGTTGAGTGCTTTTCATATCAGCAGTGAACATATGTCGACCGTATACCATACACAATTTCTCTTTCACATCAAACATTTCACGCAACCATGAATTATCAGTTAGATCATATGTCTCAAGCATGTCATTCCAAGCAACTATCCATTCATTTTCATCTTCAAAATCATACACACAATTACTAAAATCATTTTGAAATTGGCTTGATGAATTAAATATATGATGTAGACGCTTAGCAGCATTTTGATAAATATGCCACACACATAGACGGTGATTTGATTCAAGAAACACATCTTCTATTGCATTAGTCATTGCAACAGATTGATCTGTAAATATAGT
This sequence comes from Quercus lobata, assembly GCF_001633185.2. Lineage (NCBI taxonomy): Eukaryota > Viridiplantae > Streptophyta > Magnoliopsida > Fagales > Fagaceae > Quercus > Quercus lobata. The sequence goes on along the minus strand of NC_044915.1, from coordinate 28,156,664 downwards.
TTTTGGTTGTTTCCCTGACATTGCACTCAAAAAAGTTTCAAACAACCACTTGAATGACATTATAGTTTCATTATAAAGTAAAATTGCACCAAAGACAATTGATTGTTTATGATGATTAACCCCAATAAATGGAGCAAAGGGTCGACCATATGAATTTGTTCGATAAGTGGTGTCAAAACATATAACATTCCCAAAGTGTCCATAATCAATTATAGATCTAGAATCAGCTAAAAAAATATTCAAAATTTGATTATCATCATCAAGTTGTATAGAAAAAAAATAAGATGGATCTTCTAATTGCATCTTTCTAAAGTGATCCATCACAGTACGACCATCTCCTCTCTTTAAAGTCTCTCTCCTCTTGGAATTTACATGATTTTTATAGTCAACATTCAAAAACCCAAGATTTTCATAACCGCCAACTTGCATGCTGAACAAATCTATAGTTTGTTTTATTGATACCCCAGATTTTTCTACATCATCCACAAAAGCTTGTTGGGTAGGTGTAATTTTCCTATTTGATCTTAACATGTGTTTCATTGGAGAAGGAGCAAACTCATGATTATATTGTTCGTGAAAAGAAACAACTTCTAACATACCATCCTTTTGAAGTTGACAAGTCATTTGTGCTAAACAACCAATTCATGAAATTGGGTGATGAAAAGATACCTGTTCACGACGTTTGTCAATAGCTTGTTCACCTTCTTTTGAACAACAAAATATTCTCCTCTTAACATGTCCAGTACTTCCTTGCCTAACATACTGTTTCCTTACACTGAAGCTCATTCTAAGAGCATATTGTTTGTAAAACTCATATGCACTATCATCACAATCAAATTTCATTCCAATCATTGGTGCCTTATTTTCCTTATTGTGTTTACTAGGGGTGTTTGGACTGCCATCAATAGATTTTACTTGAGCTTCTTCCTAAATCCAAAAACCAATAAAAAGCAATAGTGTTAAGAATATTCAATATGAAAAATAATATTCAATTTTTTTTATAAACCCAGCAAAAAAACCGTAGTTGCTTATAGTCTTACAAACAATCACGATCAACAACAACAACAATATTCAGAACTCAAAATATCTAAACATCCTATTCAACAGAAATTATACTCAAAAACTCCCAAAAAATAAGTAGCATATAAATCCTTGCCACCAACAATAAATACCCATTCAAAACCAACAAAACCATAAGCTCTTAAGCTATAGAACTCAGCTATGTCCATGATCATAAGGACAAATATTCAAACTTCAAATATAATGCAATTTGAGGAAATAATTATCTTTAAAAAAACAATGTTTTTTTTATAAAAAAAAAAAAAAGAAAAAAAGAAAATCAGACCTGAACAAATTGAGAACCATTGCATTTGTCACTGTCAGGGAGAATGCCGAGACACGATGGAGCGGTGGGAGCGGCATTAGTTGAGTGAGAAACTAAATGGGGTGGAATCCACGAAGGGGGAAGCGGGTGAAGAGGAGGAATGGAGATATGGTCCGGTGAGATCGACGGTTGCTGCATGTGGCCGACGTCCATTCCGCCTTACAAGCTCTTGCCGGTCAGAACCTCAGGTTGAGATGCGGGTTTGAGGAGAGAGAGAGAGAGAGAGGGGCTGTCCAGTTGTCCAGTGAGATCGGCGGCTGCTGCATGTGGCCGCCGTCGATTCCGCCTCACAAGATCTTGCCGGTTTGAGTTTGCTCAGAAAACAAAGATGGAGGAGATGAGAGAGAGGCGTGAGGCTGTGTGTGTTTGAGAAGAAAGTGTGGCTAATGCTGTTAGGGTTAACAGCTCCACACCTAAAGTGTCTCTTTCTTTTAAGTGATAGGTGTCCAGCATTTCCTCCAAACCTGTTTGGCGGAAATCCGTGTCCCAAGAATAATTGGTACTTGCTAGTTGCTAGTGATTACATGCATTTCCATTTATGCATTTGCTTATGTTTTCTGGGTAGTTAGACAGAAGAACAAGAAGAGTAGACAGCCCACAAACAAAGATGCTTTATTGTTCCACTGAACATGTCTTATTCCCACAAACTCCTATTTTTAGCTATGTCTAAATGCTTTACACGAATCTCATCACCCAACTTCATACACACCATTACCAACTATAACCACATTGAACATTCACGTGTGCTTTACTCGAATGATAAACAACAGGCTTCGCCAAACAATCAATCTTACAAGCTTGTTCTGGCCCTACTGTTCTTCAACAAGGTAGATAGGTTCATGCCCATTTCATTGTCAGTAGATATACTTATAGCAACAAAAATGGTCTTCTGGGTGCAAAGCTTTTGGGCATGTATGTTATTTGTGGCAGTTTTGTGGATGCCAAGAACGTGTTCTATAAGCTTGAACTTAGGTCTTCGGCTTGGTCTTGGAATTGGATGATTAGAGGGTTTACAATGATGGGTTGGTTTGATTTTGCCTTGTTGTTTTACTTTAAGATGTTGAGTTGTGGTATTTCTCCCGATAACTATACTTTTCCTTGTGTGATAAAGGCTTGTGGTGGTTTGAATAATGTAAGGTTGGGTAAGTTAGTTCACCAAACAATTCAGTTTACAGGTTTTGAGTTTGATTTGTTTGCAGGTAGTTCTTTGATCAAATTGTATGAAGAGAATGGTTGTATCGGTGATGCACGGTATTTGTTCGATAAAATGCCTCATAAAGATTGTGTAATGTGGAATATTATGCTTAATGGTTATGTAAAAAATGCAGATAGTAGTAGTGCTCTGCAAATGTTTTTGGGAATGAGATATAGTGACATTAGGCCCAATTCAGTGACATTTGCTTGTATATTGTCTGTTTGTTCCTCAGAAGCAATGGTTGTTTTGGGGACCCGGCTTCATGGACTTGTTACTAGGTGTGGGTTGGAGTTGGATTCTCCTCTGGCTAACACATTGTTTGCTATGTATTTGAAATGCCAGAAACGGTTTGATGCATGCGAGCTATTTGATAGGATGGCGCAAACTGATTTGGTAACTTGGAATGGAATGATTTCCGGATTTGTACAAAATGGGTGTATGGGCGAGGCCTCACATTTGTTTCGTGAGAAGTTATCTATTGGTGTCAAACCAGACTTGATCACCTTTGCAAGTTTCCTTCCATCAGTGACTGAATTCGCATGTCTCAAACAAGGTAAGGAAATTCATGGTTACATAGTAAGACATGGTGTGCCTTTGGATGTATTCTTGAACAGTGCACTTATTGATATATACTTAAAATGCAGGAAAGTGGAGATGGCATGCAAACCTTTTAGCCAAAGCAGCACATTAAGATTTTTCTTTACCTCTGTGCGCCAGATTGCTTCACGTGAGCTTAGCCAGTTATTTTATTGATCCATGTGTAAAATAAGGATTTTTTTAATTGATCCGTTAGTCACGTCAAGTTTTTCGTTAGTTTGGTGATGGAATCAAGGATGTCAATACCGTACCGGAGGCCGTACCGGTTTGGCCACCGGTACGATATATTTCGGATATCGGTCAATACCAGTGTACCGTTTCGGGTTTACCGCTATTTTTTATATTTATATATAAATATATATATATATATATGTATGTATGTATGTGTCTGTGTATATATATATTATAATAAATATAAAAGTTTACCATCAAACATTTCCTCAATTCAAAACTAATTATTCATGATTTTAGACTTTAGTACCAATTAAAAGGGAAAAAAAATAAAAAAAATAAAATAGAAAGCTTAAAAGTTACCATTGCATACTAAGAAAACAAATAATACTAATAAGTTAATGCAAATAAGTTACCATTCTGTCCTAACAAAAATTCAAAAATTACAAAAACTAAAATAAAAAAAAATAAAAAAACATTTTTCTGTACCGGGCCGGTACGCCCGGTACTGGCCGGTATTGCCTAAAATTGGCCGGTATGGCTGGTATTTTTTCCGATATGAAACAGGGGGGTTGAGCGTACCGGATTGCTGGCTGGTACGGTATATTCCGGTCATACCGGCCGGTACGGTACGAAATCGATAACCTTGGATGGAATAGTGCTTCAAAGACTTAAATATCCCGCGTTAATTGGTTTAGTGATTAAAAGTGGTAAAAATAAAATGTTGGGACTAAAATGGAAAAAAATTCAAAATGAAGGGACTAAAAGTGCATTTACGTTATTTGAAAGATATGTAGCAAAATATCCATGTTTTGAAACTACTTAGTAAAATGCCCATATTTTGGAACTCAATTTTAATAAAATCAAATTTTGTATAAAACTTGGTATCCTCAAAATCGAGTTCTATGTATATTTTTAAGTAAGACTCGACATTAGCAATATCGAGTTCTACTTAAATTTTCAAAAAAAATTTAAGTGGTAAAATATGCATAGAACTCGATATTACTAGAAGGTGGGCAGAATAATTGCCTTCTCTACATTTTAAAAAAAAAAAAAAAAAAAAAATTTGACGCATTAACAAAAGATTTGGTTAGGTACAAAAATTCCACTTAGGTTCTAAATTCAAATAGTGGTTCAAAGTCATGTGTGGAAAAATTTAATATGATTATTTTGTAATGAAGTATAATTGAAATGCTATATTATATATTTTGTACTCTAAAAACTGAGTCTTTTGGCTGAATATTGCAAAAAATCAGGTTTATTTATGATATGAGTATTGTTCAAAGTTATTTGAGAAAATGAGGAGAGAAGAAAATTTCAATAATGGTGTTGCCAAAATTCTAAGAAAAAGTATGAGAGAGGAGAGAGAAATGATGTGATGGATGGAGAAAGAGAAAATTGAATTTTGGGAATGTAGTTACTGAAATTCCTGCTCAAAATGCAAGCGGCCCAAATTAAAGGAGTACCTAAAATAGGAGGAGTGCCCGAGAGGAAAATAGGAATTGTGGCAACTAAGTTGCTGAAATTGTATGGGAGAGGAGAGAGAAAATTTTGAAATTATTTAATATAATTTATTGTTATTATTATATGACCACAAGCATTGTAATAAATTGTATTATTATGATCTTTTTTTAATCATTTTGACTTTGTTATTATCAATAGTTACATCTATTACTTGGACAAAATATATTGTATAATATGTTTGTTAGTTGTCGAGGATGTTTTGTGACAAGGGCCAAAAATGTAAAATTAGCCCAAATCTCCCATTGAGTTCTTTAGAAGTGACTATTTGTGAAGAGTCAAACCCAAAATTTACAATGTATAGCAAACAAAGGCTAATAGTGCTTTAACAAGAGAAAAATGAAAATGCCATAATTGAAATACAAGAAAATGAAGAAAAAAATACACAGGTCTGAAACTTCAACCCATAGTCAACAAAAAAAGAAAATTGAGAGAGGTTATGAGGAAGAGAGGGAAGGTTCCCCTGTATCCATATTTCTACCTCTAAGCTTCAGAATTGTTAGAATGTTAACTAGCTAAATGGATTTTTGCTCTAAAATTCCAAACCTGAGGGTAGAACATGGTTGGTTGATTTTTTAGCTGAAGAGAGACTCTTGTTCTGAGATTGGGGTGTTGCTCTTAGAGTAAAATGTGATTTCTTCGTTTTGAATCTGATTGGGGCCTTTTATATTGAGTTTGAGGTGCTCTAAGTGACTCGTTTTTGGTGTTAAGCAAGTAGTAATTTTTAGGTTAGCTTTTGTTTGGATAAAAGGAATGATTACTTTTATCATCATCAAGGGAAATTCTTGACTAAACCCTCATTGGCTCACTTTTTCAATTGTTTCAGAACATTGGAAGGCTCACCTGAATGAGGGTTAGCAGTTGAAGTTGGCTAATGAGAGCCAACCATTTTTAAAGAAAAAAAGGGTCAAGCAGAAACTTTAGGTCACAGTCAGCCAGAGCATAATAGCTGTTTTGGGGTGGAAATTTCAGGTACAAGATCTCCTCTATGAGCCTGAGGTGCTACTAGTGTCCCTTACTCACCTGGTAGCACACATGGACTAGGCTTACGCAAAAGGTTAGAAAGGAAACTGACTCATACCCTCCAAATCACACTTCCTCAATTTCCCCAATAGGTCGCATGGGCTTGGGCCATGCTTAAAAGAATAAATAAAATATAATACATGAACTGAGCCCACAAGACCTCCTCCATGAGCCTAAGGTGCTACTAGTGTCCCTTACCCAATTGGTAGCACGCATGGGCTGGGCTTAGGCAAAAGGTCAGAAAGGAAACTGACTCATACCATCCAAACCATACTTCCTCAATTTCCCTAATATGTCGCATGGGCTTGGGCCATGCTTAAAAGAATAAATAAAATATAATACATGAATTTAGTCCACAAGGAAGTCGAGCTTGGTTGAATTGGGCTTGTAGAAAATGTGCCACGAAAATTGGTATCAACATTAGTTTATAATAAATATATGTATGTGTATTATTATTTTTATTTAGTACAATAAATCATACATTTGTGTTTCCTTTGATTTCATTAAAGTTTACTTGGTATAAAAAATGTATTAAGTTTCTTGAATCATTACTTTTTAGGGTGGTTATAGGTTGGAAAATAAAAATTAATTATATGTTTTGTCCTTTCCTCCAATTTCCAATAAAAATAAATTCTTTCTCTCTCCTCTTTCTTCCAATTTTTGGCAACTTCATTGCCACAATATTTTTTTCTCTACTCCAATTTCAACAAATTGACTGCCATAATTCTTATTAAATTTTCTCTCTCCTCTCCCCTATAATTTTGGCAACTTGGTTGCCACAATTCCGTTTTTCCTCTCAGGCATTCCTCTAATTTGGGCAGCTTGCATTTTGGGCAGGAATTTTGGTAACATCACCGAAATTCAATTTTATTTCTCTTCCTCTGTCACATCATTTCTCTCTTCTCTCTCATACTTTCTCTTAGAATTTCGGCAATACCATTACCAAAATTTACTTCTCTCATTTTTCTAAATAACTTTAAACAATGCCCATATCACAAATAAACTTGATTTTTTGCAATATTCAGCCAAAAGACTCTTTCAAACTAGTATGTGTTATTTGAAATTGTCTTTTGAATTGTAACTTGTAAGTGTGGTGTGATGAAACATAGCACAGTTTGTTTTCGGGAATTATATATACTGATATATGTATGAGAACTCAAATTGTAACGTCTTCAAGACCATCCATCCAAAAAGAAAATGTTCGTAAAAAGAAAAATCAAACATGACTACAGAAAAAATAATTTCTAAAAAGGTATTTTCAAAATTCATTAATAATTACAAACATAAGAGTCCAAGGAAAAATGCATTATCATCTAAGCCATTTGCTTAATTATATCCAAGAACAAAATTCGATATAAAAAAGTCAAATTATAATTCAATTACAAACAACAAAGATCAAATTAGAAAGTAGAAACCTCCCAATTCTTTAAAAATAATAAAAATGCTACATTCATAATATTTTCATAATACTTTCATAATAAATTATAGTGATAAGTTGTTATTGATTCTAATTTGAACTTATCACTAAAATTATTTTTGTGCTTACTAATAATAATTTGTAACCTGCTACTTATGATTTGTTATAAAAATGTTGTAAAAATCGTATCTCTCTCTCTCTCTCTCTCTCTCTCTCTCTCTCTCTCTCTCTCTCTCTCTCTCTCTCTATATATATATATATATATAATACTTTTATCTTTTCCTAAATAAAACTAGGCAACTAGTGGATCTTATTTTAAATTTTCTTTGCTTTCATGGTTTTTGAAGGTCGTTTTGAGTGGCGTGGCCCCATTGGGGTGGGGGACTTCAAGGAGTAGTAGTAGATTTCAAACCATTTAATTAAAAAATATATTGAAATAGTGGGCCCCACATAATTAAAAAAAAAAAAAACCAATTTTCATCATTTTATTCAGCACTAGAAGTATGCAGCACAAAAATCTAAAATCCTAAATTTCCACTAACCTTGTTCTCTTTCATATTTGACCTTTTTTATTGTTTCAATTTTCAGACTTTGAGTTTTGTTGTAAATCCAAATTTTAACTACTTAGAAGAATAAATAAAGAAATGATGAATTCTAAATAATTTTTTAAAAGCATTCAAGACAATGGGATATGTATACAACTTTGCAAATATATTGCTATATTCTTAACATTTTTACATTGATTTATTTTCTGAATTGGATTAATTGTTATTAATTATGAATTTATTTTTTTGTATTTTACTATATTCTTAACACTTTTAAATTGATTTATTTTCTTAATTAGATTAATTGTTATTGTAAGGACTCAATTTGTAACGATCCCAATCTGATATTGGGTTCGAACGTTAAAGGCCCAAACAATAAATTTGTAGAGCGTGGGTAAAAAGGCTAGGCCTTGGTCACCGAACAGTGGTTAGTCATGGTGTTCATGGTAATCACACGAAGGTGAACTCAGCGTATCTAACAAGACTTTTTCCCCTGGCACGGCCTGAGTGGCCCCGGTCCTTAGACCTCGTCCAAAGAGCTTCATGTTCTTCTTCTTCTCCCTTTTTTAGGATTCAATGGCTTGGGAGACAATATGTCCCCCACCTTCCTGAATTGCTTCTCTTTCCTTTTTATACTAGCCTTTACCCTTCCTCCAACGTCCACGTGTAGGTTCAGCTTTCCAGGGCTGATACTTGTTCCATCAGCCCATACCCAAAGTGGTTGGGGGTGGTTGTAAAAGCTGAAAAGTATTGCTCTGTCAGGCGCAGAGTATTTAATGGCAGTAATGGCAGTCTTTCCTTTGTCCTTTGTCGCCATATTGTCCAGGGGTCCTTTCTCCATCAATGTGGAGGTGTTCTGCTTTTCCTTAAACTACTCCTATACCGTACTTGGCCTTTCTTTCAGGAACACTTTGGGATACCGAGGACAGAATTATCCTCGGCTATATCTCTAGGCCATTTGGACTTGCATTGTATGTTCTTGGCAATATCCCTCCACGGCTCAGGCCTTGGGCCTTAAAATAAAGTGGGCCAGGGTCATAAGTTCTTTGGCCCCACAATAGCCCCTCAAAATCCTGTTGTCCAGCCCCTCGGACAGAGATGAGGTTTTTGGTGACGTCGGGCCTATGTCACGGCTTGCTAAACCTCGTCCTTCTTCAACGCCGGTGCCTCTTCATTTGCTTGGGACATGCTCCTGGTTATGAGACATTCCCTTAGCTTTACCCACGTCGCGTTCTTGCCGTTTCGGTGCACGAGGCGCATCTTTAATAAGTCCCCCTTACGAGGCGACGCAAATCCAACGGTTGAAGATGGCGTTGGGAGTTGAGTGGGATTTATCTCGCTTGTAGCTTTTCTTAGAAATTCGTACAAAGTAAATGCCACCAAGCTTGCTCCCCATATAAGAAGTGCAGCGGGAGGTCATTTTCTTTATTCACAGACCCTTTAAGCTCTCCAAATCCCTAACTTTCCAGTTGCACCCATAGCCCCTGTTACCAGTGTGACGGAGCCTTAGGAAGTGATATGGTCAAGTTTGGGGATGAGGGCAAACAGACCACACCCTCTCCAGAAGCATTAGGTTTCCCTAAGACTTAAGATGGCCTGGTCAAGGCAAGGGAGATAAAGACTCAAATCCCTTCTTCCTCTTGACAAGGTAAGAAAGGAGCCTCTTCTTCCTTCAGCCAAAATCCAAAGCAGGTGGAGGTCGCATCAGATTTTTGGTGCGATAGCACTGAGGTTTCTCATCATCAGTACCATCCGCTCTCTCTCGAGCGCTACTAATATGGCACTTGCTTGATTGTAGTCAGAGCTGGTACGGGGGTTAGGCTCAACTGCTTTTCCTTTCTTCCCCCCTGGTACCACCTTTTGCCTCCGCTTCTTCTTCTCTTCCATCACTGGGGCCATCTTGGTGCTTCTGCTTCTTCTTCTGCTTCTTCCATCAATGGGGCCATCCTAACATGCTTAGTCACTACTAGAGCAGAATTTTGAAGGATTTATTGTTCCTTTGTATCTTTTTCCTTTTTGCTTCGATAATTAGTTGCTGGTATAGGCTTGCTTAAGCCTCTCATTGTACGCTGTACTATTTCTTTGTCTTAATAAAAGATGACTTTATTTTATTCTACGTATTCTTTCTTTTCTGCAATAGTTATTTTGTGAATGGAGGTGCTAGTGTTAACAAAAAGCTATTATTTTGAACTTATTGAGACTAACAGGCACAATAATGTCGACCTAAAGTAGGTTAAACATATAAGACTAACCGAGATAACAACTGAATGCTCTATATTGCGTATAGGGTGATTATCCGAGGATGGGTAACCAAAATGAACCATCCGAGAGGGTCGTCGAGTACTAGGGTGCTTTGCCACATTCCTGACAACATTCGTAGCCTTAACCATTTTTGGCATCTGGTCCGAGGACCGTGGTATGACTATACCGGGCCTAAACACTCGTTTGCATTAGTTTCCTTTGAGTTGGGGATCCGAGGACAGGGCGGGATTTCCCTTCTGTCCAGGACTTAATCCATTCTCTAATGACTAATCTCCCCATAGGTCTGAGTCTGAGGACCATGCAATACCTTGGTTCTGTCCAAAACTTAGACTTTTGCTTAAAGTAGTTGGTTTCCTCATAAGTTTGAGTCCGAGGACCATGCAATACCTTAGTTCTGTCAAAAACTTAGATTTTTGCTTAAAGTAGTTGGTTTCCCCATAGGTTTTAGTCCAAGGACCATGCAATACCTTGATTCCGTCCAAAACTTAGATTTTTGCTTACAGTAATTGGTTTCCCCATAGGTTTGAGTCCGAGGACCATGCAATACCTTAGTTCTGTCCAAAACTTAGATTTTTGCTTAAAGTAGTTGGTTTCCCCATAAGTTTGAGTTCGAGAACCATGCAATACCTTGGTTCTGTCCAAAACTTAGATTTTTTCTTAAAGTAGTTGGTTTCCCCATAGATTTGAGTCCGAGGACCATGCAATACCTTGGTTCTGTCCAAAACTTAGATTTTTGCTTAAAGTAGTTGGTTTCCCCATAGGTTTGAGTCCGAGAACCATGCAATACCTTGATTCTGTCCAAAACTTAGATTTTTGCTTACAGTAGTTGGTTTCCCCATAGGTTTGAGTCCAAGGACCATGCAATACCTTGGTTCTGTCTAAAACTTAGATTTTTGCTTAAAGTAGTTGGTTTCCCCATAGGTTTGAGTCCGAAGACCATGCAATACCTTGGTTCTGTCCAAAACTTAGATTTTTTCAAAGTAGTTGGTTTCCCCATAGGTTTGAGTACGAGGACCATGCAATACATTGGTTCTGTCCAAAACTTAGATTTTTGCTTACAGTAGTTGGTTTCCCCATAGGTTTGAGTCCGAGGACCATGCAATACCTTGGTTCTGTCCAGAACTTAGATTTTTGCTTAAAGTAGTTGGTTTCCCCATAGGTTTGAGTCCGAGGACCATGCGATACCTTGGTTCTGTCCAAAACTTAGATTTTTGCTTAAAGTAGTTGGTTTCCCCATAGATTTGAGTCTGAGGACCATGCGATACCTTGGTTTTGTCCAAAACTTAGATTTTTGCTTACAGTAGTTGGTTTCCCTATAGGTTTGAGTCTGAGGACCATGCAATACCTTGGTTCTGTCCAAAACTTAGATTTTTGCTTAAAGTAGTTGGTTTCCCCATAGGTTTGAGTTTGAGGACCATGCAATCCCTTGGTTTTGTCCAAAACTTAGATTTTTGCTTAAAGTTTCGAGGATTAGCCCCTACGTTGGAAGCCCCTAGAACTCTCCGCGCCACTGGCCCTTCGAAGCGTAGCCCCTAGAGGAACTTTATATTAGGGCAACAACAGCGGGCTGCTGGAAGTGATGGAGGGGCTTTCGCAGACCCTTGTCTGACTGGAGCTCGATCCACCGCCTGTGCCAATGCACAAGCCTTTCCCACAGACGGCGCCAATTGTAAGGACTCAATTTGTAACGATCCTAATATGATATTGGGTTCGAAAGTTAAAGACCCAAACAATAAATTTGTAGAGCGTGGGTAAAAAGGCTAGGCCTTGGTCACCGGACAGTGGTTAGTCATGGTGTTCATGGTAATCACACGAAAGTGAACTCAGCGTATCTAACAAGACTTTTTCCCCCGGCACGGCCTGAGTGGCCTCGGTCCTTAGACCTCGTCCGAGGAGCTTCATGTTCTTCTTCTTCTCCCTTTTTTAGGATTCAATGGCTTGGGAGACAATATGTCCCCCACCTTCCTGAATTGCTTCTCTTTCCTTTTTATACTAGCCTTTACCCTTCCTCCAACGTCCACGTGTAGGTTCAGCTTTCCAAGGCTGATACTTGTCCCATCAGCCCATACCCAAAGTGGTTGGGGGTGATTGTAAAAACTGAAAAGCATTGCTCTGTCAGGCGCAGAGTATTTAATGGCAGTAATGGCAGCCTTTCCTTTGTCCTTTGTCGCCATATTGTCCAGGGGTCCTTTCTCCATCAATGTGGAGGTGTTCTGCTTTTCCTTAAACTACTCCTATACCGTACTTGCCCTTTCTTTCAGGAATGCTTTGGGATGCCAAGGACAGAATCATCCTCGACTATATCTCTAGGCCATTTGGACTTGCGTTGTATGTCCTCAGCAATATCCCTCCTCGGCTCGGGACTTGGGCCCTAAAATAAAGTGGGCCATGGTCACAAGTTCTTGGCCCCACAGTTATTAATTATGAATTAATTATTTTTGCTACTTTATTTTAATGACTTCTTTTTGAAGGCTTGTCGTCTTTCCACGTGTTAACAGTATTAACCCATTGGATTGTTGGGTTTTCCTTCGTGGGAATTGGGAAACAGTTTTCTTTCCTTTTTTATTCTTTTCTTCACCATCTATAGTCACATCTACTCGGTCCTACAGCTATGTAGGAACTGATGCAAAATTGGAAAAATTTATCCCTTTTAGAACGGGAGGGACTTGGTTGCTGTCTAGCCAATGATTTTAGCTCTCAAGAATATATTATTGCAGCAAAATTTCTCATGAAACGAACCCTCAATATTGACCCAATAGCAAGAGCTTTCCTACCTCTCTAGCGCTCTCAATGTGAATTCACGATTCACAAGTTGAAGGAACACAAAGTCCTATTTATTTTCAGTGATGCTACTGATGCTGAAAAGGTCCTCAACACCGAGCCATGGAGTTTTGATAAAAATTTAGTCATCGTGCAACGTTATGACAGGAGCAATGTTGAGGAAGATCTGAAATTTGATACAACAATGTTTTGGGTACAAGTTCATGGACTACCATATCAATATATGAATGTCAAGGCCGCGGAGAAAATATGTGAAGTGCTCGGCAAGGTTGTTCACTCCGAAAATCCTGATGCAACTGAGGGAGGACATTTTGTGAGGATTAGGGTATCACTAGATGTCACTCTTCCTCTATGCCGTGGTCTAATTATTTTACTGGAGAATGATAAGAAGATTTGGATAACTTTCAAGTATGAGTGCCTCCCCAATGTTTGTTAGTGGTGTGGACGCTTGGAACACGATGACAAAGATTGTGACCTCTGGCTTGAGAGTAAGGGAATTAACCAATGATCAAAAGCAATTTGGGCCTAGCCTCCGTGCACCACCTTATGTTTCGTCGAGAAGAAATGTGGTTTCCATTCCAGGCTTCTACAAATCGAATAAAGCTTCGTCTTCAAATTTCAGTGAACAATGAAATAACAGTAGAGGAATCCCAATGGTCACAAGTAACAAACCTACACAAGCTGAGTCTGTAACGACAGAAATGTTATGGACTGAAAAGCCTGGATAGGTCACTAAGGGACATGTAAGGGAGGATGCAATTATTTCAGAAATTCCAAACGTAAAGATAGACATGCAAAATTCAATGGATTTCGTACTTGTTAGGGTACTTTTTTTTTTTACACCTAATTTTATTTGGGTACCACCTATTTATTTTCAAACACCACTAATAAGTTATTGAGTTTTCCCAAATATTTTTTGCTCTATTATTATGTTAATTACAAATGTTTCATATCTCATTATCTAAATTGGGTTATGATATAAACTATCACAAAAAGGCTCAAAACTCATATTTTATCCAATTTTATTATCATATTCTATTTAAAACCCAAGAATCCTTATACTTGGCAATATTTAAGAAGCCTATGATTCAAGTCCATGGCAAAACAATTTTTTCAATGGAATTCAAATCCATGATCAAAGCCCATGATTTAAACTTATGGCAATTTATTTATCCAAAGCCCAATTCTCATTGGCAATATCAAAAAGCCAACTTACGTTGGCACTATTTAAAACCCAATTTTCATTGGCAACATCAAAGCCTAATTCTCATTGGCAACATCAAAAACCCAACTTATGTTGGTACTATTTAAAGCCCAATTCTCATTGGCAATATCAAAAGCCCAACTTGCATTGGCACTATTTAAAGCCCAATTCTCATTGGCAATATCAAAAGCTCAACTTGCGTTGGCACTATTAAAAACCCAAGCTAACTACTTGACACTATTCTATCAAAAACCCAAGGCTATTAAAATACTCGGCAAAATACTATATCATAATTTATTTCACTTAAAAGTCCGATAATAAACAATACTTTAAATTCTTAAACATATTATTACAATATTACAAGCTCATGGAATTTATGAATTATCTATTCTCAAAACTCATGGCAATCGTCTTGTAAAAGCCCATGGAAAGTTATGATTGTTAGACTCATGACATATATTTATTGTTATAAACCCATGAAATACATGGACATTATTTGCATCGCGACATCCATAATATACGCCTTCGACACTCATGTTAAACATTCAAAACCACAAGCTCATCGTTTAAGTTATGATGCGATTATTAGAAACCATGAACATTATTGCAACATGGAATTCATCAAAGTAAATAGTATTTACAAAAGTATTTTGAAACTTGTCCTATTGTTTCAAACATTACAACTAATTGCTCAAAGGCCTATTGCAAATATTTATGAAAAACCTAAAAATATTTACTAATAAAATCCATGAGGAATGAAAGCCCATGACAACATGTGCACACAACCCAGCCCATGTGAGCAAGCCCAAGGAAAAAACACAAGTAACTAACCAAAAGGCAACTAGAGACTCATACAAGGGAACCAAGCCTTTGAGAATGGACTAAGGGCTGTCCCATCAATTTTCTGCCACCCTTTGCCTGACATGAACAGTGCCCAAGGGCTGTCATATCAGTTGAAGTCAAAGGGATGAAGAGACTCCATGATCTTCCTCAAAACTGCACCTCCAGTGGAAGGGGAGCTGAAACCAAATTATCCAAACTTGAACAAATTGATGCTATAAATGTTAAAAATGATCAAGACATGATTCATGTACCAAGCCCATGAATCCTAAAGGGGAAAATTTGGGAACACGTGGTTTGGAGGGCATAAAGGGATTTCCAGCGGAACCCCTTGAAGTAGACTAGAACTTGACACCTGGCTTAGGGTGTTGAAATCTTACTTCTTAAGGGACCAAATCTCAGTTTGCAGCATTAGGATTCACTCTTGATACACAATAATTAAGCTCAACCCCGAAAATCTTAGCACTTAATGCAAAAAGCTCTAAAATCCCATCATTACCCAAAGAAGTAAGGCAGCCCCTAAAGTGAATCTCTTACTGCTGATCAAAAATTCTCAAAAAGCTTAACCTTAATTCGTCATTAACTAAACTCTGCAGAAATTCAATCCCTATTTGCTTTCTTTAAGCTTCCCCAAGCTCTCTTGAGCTCACTCACAACCTTTCTCAGCCTATAGTCACCATAACACCAACATTCACCACCTTGCTTACACCTTCCTACTCCATAAACGTCCCATAACTGACCAAGACATCCACTCCCTTTGAAACCCTTGGTTTTTTTACTACTTTGCTCGTGGTTTAGCTTTCCTCAAGCTCACCACTCACCATCTTTAGCCCATACTCATCCAATCTCAGACACTGTTTTCCCCTTTCACACAATCACAACCCATAAATGTCTCTCAACTAGTCACAAACAAACCACTACTCACAAAAAGCCTTAACCTCAAAGTTAACCTCATCCCACTCACTCAAAACAGCCCATATTGTCTCATTCATGTCTTATGAACACACACTCACCAAAATCTTAGTCTAATGCTTGCTGCACTGAGCTGGGGATCTTTTTCTCCCTTCATTCTATCCTATTTTTCCTCTTTTATTTGTAACTATGGAGCCTTTAATCATTGTTTATTATTATTATGATGAAGGATATAATGTATTTGTAACAATTGAATTTTTCCCTTCACATTGATGTAATGATGGTTGAAAGTATTATAATTTCCCTTGACCAAGACACTCAAGGACCCCTAGGAGTGAACACTTTCCTAAATTCATTTGATCATTGACTACTGGACTCTAAGTATAATTTCACCCATACCGTTGGAGATAATACCGTACCGCTAGAGGACTGATTTGAACTATGACGCCGTAAAAAGACTAATAATATAACAAACTAACAACACTAATGTGTTTATTGAGCTTTATTGTAGTCTTCTTATTAGGTTGCAGCCTCTATCTCTTGCTTGGGCAGACTTACACCACACCGATAGCCTTTGGGCTTTATTTCAAGAGCCCGTTGTTGAGTTTCGGCTTGGCTACCCCATATTCTATTTGAGAACATCAAAATTTTCCCCTTCAACAGTAATCAATGACCCAACAATCCCTAATTACTTGGCTACTCATTATTATTGTGATCAATTGACAGCTATCTTAATCGATATTTCCAAAGTAAGCAGCAAAGAGATTGAGGTGGAATTAAACACTATTGATCCTAATCAATGCTTGGCCAACCCTAGGCAAGCGATCAATGACCTAGGTGTTGAGAAGGGGTCATGTGAGAAGCATGAGGAAGTTAAGTTGTGTCCTTTACCATAACAAAAAAAGAAAATCACGTGGATTAAGAAAGTGAGGGACAACTCAGGCAGCCATATTCAACAAAACTCACGCAACAATGAAAGAGGCAAAACGGTGTTCTCGCAAGTTGGTGATCTCTCTGTACTTCCAAGCAAGAAGAAATAGGTTGTGGGGAGAGATAAGGACTTAATTTTATCAGTGGTGGAGGCTGTTGAGCAACCTTTCCAAGGGCCATGAATTGCTTAGTGTGGAACTGTCGTGGGCTTGGGAACCTACGTATAAGGAAGGTGCTTGGTGATATAATTCAAGCAAAAGATCCCTCTGTCGTGTTTATAGCCAAAACATGGGCAGACGAAGCTAGGCTAAACTCAGTTTTTCACAACATTGATGTTGATCATAATTGGGTGGTTCCTAGAGAGGGTCATGGGGGTGGACTCATATTGTTTTGGAAGGACTCAGTTAATCTTACTATTAAGGATTCATCAAGATATTTATTGATACTTGTATTGATAAAAATTCTGATAATGCCTGGCGGTTTACTAGTTTTTATGGGGAGCTAGAGACTTCAAGAAGGTTTGAAGCTTGGGATTGTTTATGAAGATTGAAACATAGCTCGAATATTCCTTGGCTGTGTGCCGAGAACTTCAATGAACTTTTGAGCCAAGATGAAAAATTGGGAGGAGCCTTATGTAATCACTAGTAGATGCAGTTGTTTAGGGATGCAATTGATGAATGTGGATTCATGGACCTAGGCTTTATTGGGTCAAAATTCGCGTAGAGTAAACATTTTGGGAACGACGACTCAATTTGGGAAAGACTTGATAAGGGATTGGCCACCAACAACTGGTTCCTTAAGTTCCCAGGTACACGAGTTCATCATTTACAATGTCATTTATCAAACCACTCTCCATTATTCATTAACCTTTCAGGTCGTGAAACTTTGCCAAGGAAAAAAATTTTCGATTTGAAGAAATGTGGTTATCTAATTCTCGATGTGCTGAGACAATTGAGGCCTCATGAAATTCCGATTTATATGATGTGGGAGATGGGGAGATCCTTAAAAAAGTGGAGAAGTGTGGAAGGGATTTGACAAGATGGAACTGGGATGTCTTTGGGAATGTTAGGAAAGAATTGGAGGTTAAAAAAAAAATTATTGCTCCAAGCCGAGAGGGAGGCAGTGAGTAGTGGGGCGAATTACAAAGTTAGAGAGCTGAAAGCTGAAGTAAATATTCTCCTTGATAGGAAAGCCAGGTTATGGAGTCAGAGATCTAGGATTTTCTAGTTGAAGAACGGAGATTATAATACAAAATTTTTTCACAGCAAGGCTACTACGAGGCACAGAAAAAATATTATTAAGGGAATTTTTGATGAATCAAATTCATGGCATGATCAATAAGATGAAATTTCGGGTGTTTTGTTAAAATACTATCAGGAACTATTCTTGATGTCTAATCTGGTTTCCTCTAATGCTACGCTTACCTATGTCCCACATGTAATTACCGAGGACATGAACAATATGTTGATGGGGGAGTTTTTGGAGGGTGAATTTAAGATGGCACTAAAGCAGATGGCACCACTTAAGGCACTTGGACTAGATGGGATGCCTCCCTTTTTTATCAGCACTTTTGGCAGGTGGTCGATCAGGATGTGATCAACTCTGTTCTCTCTTAGCTCAATTCAGGTACTCTTCCCCATCCCATAAACCACACTTTCATTACTCTCATTCCAAAAATCAAAAACCCTAAATATGTTCATCAATATAGGCCAATTAGCTTGTGTAATGTCCTATATAAAGCCTTTTCAAAAGTACTTGATAATAGACTGGAAAAAAAAAAAATCATGCCCAATATTATAACAAAACACCAATCAGCCTTTACAAAAAATCGCCTTATATCTGACAATATCCTTAATGCCTTTGAAACCCTTCATTGCATGCAGTCACATAAGTCAAGTGAAAATGGGTATATGGCTATGAAATTAGACATGAGTAAGGCTTATGACCGAATGGAGTGGTGTTTTCTGGAAGATCTAATAAGGAGGTTGAGATTTAATGAAAGATGGATAGGGTTGATTATGGTGTGTATCAAAATAGTCTCATATTCTATCCTTGTTAATGGTGATACAAAGTGATTGATTCATCCTACTAGGGGAATAAGACAAGGGGATCCTTTGTCTCCTTTTCTCTTCCTCCTTTGTACGGAAGCACTACATGGTCTCTTCTCAAATGCTGCAAGTAGTGGGGAAATCAATGGTTTTTCTTTTTGTCAAAGGGGCCTAAAACTAACCCATTTGTTGTTTGCAAATAACAGTATGTTATTTTGCAGGTCCACAATTGAGGAGTGCAAAAAAATACTCAATATCTTGGAAATCTATTGAAGTGCTTCAGGCCAAAAGGTGAATAAAAATAAGACGGCTTTGTTCTTTAGTAGATCCACTATGGAGAGTGTTCGTCTTGCCATCAAGCATAGACTGGGTCTACAAGAAATTGCTCAATATGATAAATATCTTGGTCTTCCATCTATGGTTGGAAAGGGGAAAAAGGAGAGCTTCAATTATATAAAAGTAAGAATTTCAAAAAAAATTGCAAGGATGGGAAGGGAAGTTACTATCACAAGCCGGTCGTGAAGTCTTGATTAAATCCGTTATCCAAGTCATTCCAACCTTCACTATGGGATGTTTCAAATTACCCATTGGTTTATGTAATGAAATTGAGACTCTCATCAGGAAATTTTGGTGGGGACAACATGGTGAAAGAAAGAAGATTCATTGGCAACAATGGGATGAGTTGACAAAATCCAAGTTGGTAGGAGGTACGGGTTTCCGACATGTTGCTATGTTCAATGATTCTCTATTGGCTAAACAAACTTGGAGATTGCTACATAATAAGGATTCTCTTTTTTACAAAGTCTTCAAACCACGTTTTTTTTCCAAATGGCTTGATTATGGAGGCAAAAGACTCAAGATCAGGATCCTATGCATGGAGGAGTATCCTAAAAGAAAGGGATGTTATCCAAAGGGGTGCCTGATGGCGGATTGGGGATGGTAAAAAAGTGAAGATATGGTAGAATCATTGGCTCCCTAGGAAGCATCCCCCCACAAGTTTGCTCTCCTATGGTTGCCTCTTTGGAGGAAGCGACTGTTGATCAACTTCTTGATGAATCAAAAAGAGTGGAACAAGGATATCATTGATGGGATTTTTGCACCAGAGGAGGCCGAGTTAATTTATAGAATACCATTATCTGCGACTGCATCAGAGGATAGCATATTCTGGCCATTAACACAGGATGGGACTTACACAAGCAAGACCGGATACAGGTTCTTGAAGGAAGAGTCGGAGCATGAAGGTATGGATGTGGAGAAGATGGAACTAAAGAGAAGTATTTGGTCGATGCAGGTGCCAAACAAAGTAAAAAACTTTGTGTGGAGAGCATGCCGCAACTCTCTGCCAACGAAGACAAACCTGGTGCACCGTAAAATCATCGACTCACCCATCTGTGATTGTTGCCAGCAATGCCCAGAAACGGTCCTTCATTCACTTTGGTCATGCCGTGAGCTGGAGGTGGTTTGGGATGAGGAGGAATTATGGGATTTCCATTAGAGATCATGGTTTGATGATTTTTCAGAGTTGGCTGCATAGATACTCAAGAAGCGAAAGCATCCAGAGTTGTTTGCAACGGTTGTGTGGTCGATACGGCAACAGCAGAATCAGGTCAGACTACGACAGAGTGGCTGTGCTCTCCGTCAAATTCCTCAGATGTCAAAGGATCGGGTTGAGGAGTTTCTTGCAGTGCAGACACCACAAATTCCTCCACGAGTTCCTCAACGGTGTCGCTGGAGTCCACCTCCTCCTGGGTTCGTGAAGATCAACGTCGACGGTGCGGTTTTTTCCGATACAAACTCTGCAGGTGTGGGTACTGTTATTCGGAACAGAGAGGGTCTCGTGATGACCTCTCAAACCCGAAGGTTCTCCCATGCCTATAGCCCTGTAGTCATCGAGGCTTTGGCTGCTCTTCACGGTCTTCAACTAGCGCGGGACCTTGGCTTCACTAATGCTGTCCTGGAAGGTGACTTTCTACAGATTATGTCGGCCCTACAAAGCGGATGTGAAGTTCCTTCGCCTGCTGGTCTGTTCATTGATGAGGCTCGGCATAGTTCACAATTTTTTCAAAAATTACTTTACTCGCATGTTAGGCAAGAAGGTAATAAGGTTGCTCATTGTATGGCATGATATGCTTCAAACATTTCTGATTTTGTGGTGTGGATAGAGATTGCTCCATTTACAGTTTATGATTTAGTTCTGAATGATTCAGCCAAATTACCTTAATAAAAGCTAAGCAAGTTGGTTTCTCCAAAAAAATAAAAATAAATAATTTACAGACTTTTTTACAAATAGCTAATGAGGTGAATGATTATTAATAAGTAAATCAATGATATTAATAGTGAGCTCGAATGAATAAATAAATTGAAGATTACATTTATTATATTAATTATTAGATTGTATATGGCCATTAACATATAATTTTTTATTTAAATCTTTATTATTGATGGATTTTATTAGATTCATTTTACTTTCAATTTTTTCTTTTAATCTTGCTTTGCTTGAGTTGAAATCCTCGCTTTGCCACTAATTGACGTGGTTAACAGTTATATATATATTTTTTTTGAAGAAATTAACAGTGATATTTAAATATTAATATTGATGCAATCTAAGATGTCATATGACCTTAAACAAAAACAAACAAAAAAAATTTAAAAACCTCTTGCCCATTTAAAACTCACATGTAAGCACGTGAGGTAAGTGAATTAGGATCTGACATCTGCAATAACATCCTGGATCAATTTTCAGCATTTTATATATGCATAACTGAACATATATTTAACACCCTTGGCTTGATTTAGATTTAAGAGGAAGCATGCTCTCCAATGCTGGTTTATAGACAATGATCATTGTTATACGGAAAGTAATCCCATTGCTTTGGAGAACTAGAACCGCATATATTTGGTTGTTTTTATTTTTTTGGTAAGTAATTAGAACCGCATGCTCTTACATGAAACCTGATTTTCCAATTATTTCAGAACTTATTAAAGGATGTACGGCACTTAGTCTTTCTCAGGACTACCAATCAAATAGAACATTTAGTACTCTGGAGCATATAACCAACTTCTAATCAGACATTGTTGACATCAATAACAGATATGCTCAAATAGACATTAATTGCAAATTGCAATGTACTCAAAACTCCTTATTCAGATAATAATATGCAGAGAAATGGGGTAGTTTTTGAGATACAAATACAGGAACAGGAACTTACGCATGCCCCATGATAATGAATACTTCTCTCTACCTCTGGACTCTTTATTGACTTGATCAGACATTGTGTTGGCACATTCTAAAGTAAAATTTCAAGTGCAGATCAGATATTTAGGAATTTAGCATGCCAATGTGGTCAATGGCATTTAAAACTTCTTGATAAAGTCATATATGTGCGTGTTGATCTCCTCTGGCTTTTCTTGGTTGATAAAGTGAGCTACTCCTTCCATCACAACTACATCTTGCAAATCTGGCACATCCTTCTTGAAGGCACTACTGTGAATATATTCCTTGGTACCTGGCATATGGTAGACGATGTCTAAGTCACCCACAATGAACTTTACTGGTACTTTGATTTGTAATCCATTCCATGGTGCTGTGAGCTCCCAGTTTCTGGAAAATAAAGAGTAGTAATGCTTTAATGTCTCAAGCAAATAGATTCTCTCATATTAGCTAATCCCAAACTAAAAACTGCTGCAATGGAAGTATTAATTTTGTGCTAAGTATTGCTTAAGAATGTGTTATATTGGTCTACTGCTTTATAATAGCCATGTACTAGCTAACACAAACAGTACTTGTTCGAAAGTCAATAAAAAGAAGCATGAAACCTACAGGTCAAAAGCTCGATAGTAGTTCAATCCTCCAGTGAAGCCTTTCTGGTTGAATTTGTTCGCGTAATAATTAACATCTTCTTCTGACAACCATGAGAGCAAGGTATCTGGAGTTTTCAATCCTCTAAATCCTACTTCTTTGGGTATGAATACAAGCTCTGGACCAAAAGCTGAAAACAACTTCTTCATTAGAATTGGAGTATCCACACAAGCAAAATCCTTTTCAGCTTCTCCAGGTTCCTGCAGCAGAGTTTAGCAATTTCATGGGAAGATGAAGAACAATAACAAGAAAACTATGGACTACTATTAACACAAACAAAACTTGAGAGTAAATTTCACAAAGTTAGGAGAAGGTTTACAATTATTAATCACCATCCATCGAAGTTTGACCAATATTGAGCTTTACCAAAGAAAATTAAAGAGACAAATACTAGGTTTGGATTCAAATTTATGATTTAAAATTAAGTGTAGTATAACTGTCTCTATGTTAATGTAACAGTGTTCAAATCTGTTCATGAATCTTATCAATAAATTGAAGTTTTTCATATTTCATTCAAGTCTTCTAAACTAAAAACTAAATCAGATTTCTTAATATTCAATTAATTGAGAGTGTTACAGAATTACCTGAAACCTGCAAAAGTAATAATCATCACCTAATAAAGCTCTCAAGGAATCCACAGGCTTCATCGCTGGGTTTCTGCGTAAATATGGCACGCTCAAGTTGACCAATGCTTTGACCCGGTCTGGCCTGAACATGCAAAAGTTCCAGGCCATCACAGCTCCCCAGTCATGGCCGACCAAGAAGACTTGGTCGATACCCAGATGATCAAGAAGGCCAACAAGGTCACCGACAATGTGGAAAGAGGTGTAGGAGGCGGCGGAGGGCGGCGCGTCAGTGTCACCGAAGCCACGGAGGTCAGGGGCTATGCAACGGTAGCCATGGGAGGATAGGGAGAGAAGCTGGTGGCGCCATGAGTACCAGAGCTCAGGGAAGCCGTGGAGGAAGAGGATCACTGGGCCTGTCCCTATTGACGCTATGTGCATGTTGATGCCATTGGTGGCCACTGTTGTGTGCTCTATCTTCTCCATCTTTGATATCTCTCTTGTACTTGCTTGTTCTATTTTGTGCAACTAGACACTAGAGTAGTGGTGTGGATTAATTTGCTTTCATTACTAACAGTAACATTGCCAGCCTGTAACATATCAAAAATCAAAAATAAAAAACAAGTTTGTATATTATGCCCTTTTTTTTTTTTTTTTTTTTTTTTTTTTTTTTTTTTTTTTTTTTTTTTTTTTTTTTTTTGTAATTTACAGGTTCTACCCAAGTCACTTATTTTATTTAGAGTAATACTACAGTTAGAAATTATTTTACAAATCGTTAATATGTCAAATTTTTATTGGCTGTAAAATAGTTTGTGACTTTAATATTTTATTTTTACATTTCATTTTATTTAAAGTACTTTCAAGAGAAAATTATCAACAAAAATTAGATAAGTTATTTCCAAATAAACATGTGTCTATAAAAGTCCAAAGGAAAAATATTTTCATACACTCATTTTACAATATCTACAATTGATGTCTTGGTATGTATAGTACATTTTATAAGGCCAAATGAAAATGTCCAAATTTAAAACATAAAAATCAATGTGAAAAAAGTATACGTGACTGTATCATTTGCCCAAAGGCTAAGATATTGGTAGAGTCCTTTACAGAGCTGCAGGATTTTCCTTATGTTTGGATTGGAGCTCTTGTTTTTCTCTCCTCTTCTTGTTTTGTTTTTGCTCATTGCGCTGTTATCTGTTTTCTCTTCTCTGTTGTTTATGCCGTTTTGCATCTTTTGTTGTACTTAGGAAACCTCAGCAAAGAAGCAAGAAACATGGATGGTTTTATAGGAGAATAAGTTGGAGGTTTCTGTAAAATATGATAATTTAAGAATTTTTTTTGGCTATTGCCCCTTGTAAAACTATACTAGGAAATGTGAACTAGTGGAAAACGTTTTTAGAAATTGACAGTAACACAGTCGGTTTATTTAGAATAGGACAAGGATTTGCTGCATAATATTTTTTTTTTGGAGAAACTCTATACAAGGTTAGGTGGCAAAGAATTAGAGTGTCACTTGTCCTAGAAGGGTCATGTGCATTGTTTTGGGTTTATTTCCGTTAGCTTAACGTCTCTCTCCCTCTCTGTGTGTCAAATCTCAAATGGCAAAAGGATTATTAGGCATTACAATATTTTTACTGTAATGCAGCAATTTCTAATCTATGGGGAGTAAGATTGAGTTATTAAAGCCCCAGTTATTATAGAGGACTTAATTGAGATTGGCATTGGGAAATTTTGCTTTGAACTCGAGTCGGCCTCTGACATCTTGCTTAATCTTTGCCAGGATCTGTTCCTCAGTCAGGATTGGGCTATTATGGATTATAGCTTTCCTTTGGTGCCAAAGATAATAGATTGGGCCCCACAAAGTAAGCATGCAAATGGAAGTTCTTAGCTCCAGCCCTTTAAGATTTTTAACAGCCCATTCCATCACAACCCAATCAATCTTGACATTTGAAACCAGGCACAGACTCGTGACTTCATATCCTCTTTGCAAATGAACATGCAAAGAAGGGATGGCTTCTGCACTCATTACACCCTATGCATAACACAAAAAGTATCACCTGTATAGCCCCATTGGGACAATCTGTCCCTAGTAGCCAGCTTATTTCTAATCACTAACCACCCAATAAGAGCATGCCTTGGGATTGTTAGATTAAACAATAAAAGCTTCCACCATTCTACAATCTCAGCCTTTTATCTAATGCAACAGAATAACTACGAGAAATAGAACACATCTGCCTCAAGATGCAAGAAACAAAACACATTTGCTTCTGAAAGAAAAACCCACATCCACGAGTGGTTCCTTGAATCCACAAGGATTCCTTGAATCTTATAGGAATCTTAAATTTTTCAGGAGGATCAATTGCATGCATTCATTTATTCTTCATTTCCTCGTATAGTTTGGTAAAGGAGTAAAGACACAAGGTTCAAAAGATGTAAAGGGGTAAAGGACTTCACAGTATTATACCTTTATTTGTTTATTTGGGAAGATAACACAGCCTACGGGACAGTCAGACAGATATCATGGAAACTCTGAACAAGATAAAAAGCAGGCAAGTAGAGCCTATGAGGCCAAAGCACCAGAAAAACTTTTTCAACACCATGAAACATTTTTACTCCAAAATCAGAGATGGAGCTACCACCCCTAACAACTAGTCTATGGATTTAGCATCAGCTGCGTATCAATACATATAGGAATTTAGCATGCTGGTGTGGCTAAAGGAAAATCAAAACTTCTTGATAAAGTCATATATGTGTGCACTGATCTCCTCTGGCTTTTCTTGGTTTATGAAGTGAGCTGCTCCTTCCATGACAACTACTTCTTGCAAAAATGGCACATCTCTACTGAAGCCACCTTTGTGTATGTATTCTTGGACACCAGGGATATGGTAGGTGATGTCTAGGTCACCCACAATAAACTTCACTGGCACTTTGATTTGTGCATTAGTCCACGGTGCTGTGAGCTCCCAGGTTCTGCAAGAAGAATACAAAAGTAGAAAAATGCCTTGTTTATAGCACCCTTTTCCAAATAACATAGCAAGGTTTTAATGCATTATACAATTCAACTCTCACATGCTTAATGTCCCAAAACTTGCATCTGGTAATGTTTCAAATGATTGAGAAAATATTTGTGCCAAGGGCCAATTGCTTTGTTGAAATAAACAAAATTATGTAATGCCAAAATGTTGAAATTAGTCATATTAAATGAGCATGAGAATTAATGTCATCTCCAAATAGCTTCAGCAATGAGGCTAGTTAATTATAAGCTCAGAACTTTTTTTTTTCTTTTTTTTTTTCTGTCATAAATTTTTCTGCACAGAAAATAACAAATTTCTTAGAACACCAGAAGAAAGTTTGACATGCAAATAGCAGGCATAGAAGATGACCTTTTATTTGTAGATTTATTACCTGATAAAAAAGTAATTGCTGGAATTAAATCATTTGCAACTCTTATAGCAGCCATATTTTAAACCTACTAAATACTATTTCAATAAAGAAGTAAAAGAAACATACAGATCCAAAGCTCGATAATAGTTCAGTCCTCCAGTGAAGCCTCTATTGTCAAATTTGCTGACAAAATAATTGACATCTTCTTCAGACAGCCAAGCTGGCAAGGTGGTATTAGGGGAAGTTCTGAATCCTCCTTTAGGTATACAAGGTGGACGTGGACTGCGAGAAGTAAGAAATCTCCTTATTATTCTTGCAGTTCCTGCATGAG
Organism: Quercus lobata; assembly: GCF_001633185.2. NCBI lineage: Eukaryota > Viridiplantae > Streptophyta > Magnoliopsida > Fagales > Fagaceae > Quercus > Quercus lobata. Next base: position 28,129,697 of record NC_044915.1, on the reverse strand, counting down.
CAAACTCTTCTTCAATCTCCCCAGGTTCCTACAGAACAATTTAACACTGCTTATAATATTGATGAACTTAAATCATTTGAGAAATAAGAACTCAAGTGAATGGTGAACCATACAGCACTTAGAAGATGAAACTTTAAACATCATGGTACAGAAGAAACATACTCCTAACATGATTTAAAAATAAAATTTCATTACTTTAGAGATATATAAATGGATTAAGATATTACATCCTTTAGATTGAACATATTTATTAGACTTATTCATTAATAAAGAACCAGTCCAAGCAACTTTGTCCAAATAGTTTTTTAAGAAAAAATTTCTTACTAATCAAAAAATTTTCTAACAAAAATATTGTTAAGCATCATCAAAGAAATTCCATGTGGTTGGAATCATTTTGTTCTGTTAAAGCATCTGGCCCAGAAGCATCCTTTCTGGGAAGCAGTATATGGGAGCATCCTGCCAGGTATATGCAATTCCAATATCCCAACCCCACATGAACTTGATCATCTCTCATAAACCAGAGACAGAACAAGGTAACCTCCATAGAAGACATTGATAGTGTGACATGTAAATGGTGATCTCTAACCATGCCAAAGTTGGGATATTATCTTGTCCAAATCACAAGTTTTCATCTCTCTACAAGTTTATTGTTGGTATATTGGTTACTGTGAACAAAAAGAAATGAAAAATTATCTTTACATTGAAAAGATTAAGCACCCCAAGGACACCAATCAAGAAAAGAATTACTACTATGTTGTATAAGTATGACTAGTACTCAAACTGACAGGTAAATATTTCTAAATTGCTGAAGCTTCTTGGACATGAAAATCAAATACAACTGTTTGAAAGAGGAAATAAACTATCTATGATGTGTTTTATAAAAATTTATAGGTTCTGATAAATTTATACATTAATCACAGAGTTTATGTAACTACTTAAACTTCCAATACAGAGGACCTCTTACACAATCTTGCAGTGCAAACTACACTTATATTTATTTATTCCAATTGTGTTTAGGTCAAGTTGAATGCTTTGATCAATTGTTGGGTGAGGCCCAAGTGGAGCAGTTCCATAATTAATTTTAGGGAGATGGTATCTCAAAATTAATCGCTCAATTCTCATGACTTCTACCCCATTTAGGACTTGACCACTTACACGAGTATACTCAACAAATAGAACTGTCCATAATAGATTGTCAGCTAAAAATGCCCAAAATTTGGTAACTTAAAGCAGTAAATGTCTCCAAAAAGCTTCTCAGTAAGGAAATGAGGGATATAGTTTAAGTAAAAGTATTATTTTTCTAAATTTTAAGTCAAAATGAAACCCAAATGCATCTACAAACAGGGAGATACATACCATTGGTACAAGGTGATTAATGACTTAACCTTCATGCCTAACTAGATTTCCTCAATTTTATGGGCTATAATCAAGGTGGTCTTCACTATAATTGAATGTTGAGTAACCTAAACTAGTTCATCAATACTCAAAAGATGGTGAATAACTGCATACGGTTGTGGTTAGTACATCCCCACATGCATCTCATCTCTAATTGCTCAGTGCGATCCTATTAGAAAACAGGAAACTTAACCCACGATCTATGGGATATGAACAACAGAAAAGCTCAACGCACATAAATTATGTGGTTCATCCAAAACTAAGTCAACATTCACAGGGTTGCTGCACTTTTATTATGACCACTATGAACTATTAAGGATCATTGGCATATAGATGCCACCCTTTACTTGGGTCACTCGCATGTGAGAAATTACAATAAAAGGCTAGGACATTATCTAAAGTGTACTAAAATACCAGAAATTCCCCCAGCATATACAACACAGTAGATGGAGGCTCCACAGAGATCCCATTAGATCCTCTCCCATTAAAGCCTAGGCCTAACGAATAAATCGAACAAGGAACACTATAATTTTACAGGCATGCTATAGAAAAACTAAGGACCCCAACGAACAAAACAGCACAGTTACTCTAAATATCACCAACATAAAAATCACTAGTGTCAATACAGCCCATAACTGCAATTAACAGCCTAAACTAACGAGAAATTTCAAAGCAAAAACATGCAGAAAAAACAACCAATTACTGGCAAAATCCACCAATAACAGACAATTAAACTTGAAGAAAACAATCTCCAAAGCAGAGAAGTTACCTATGGCTATAGCTAATGTACAAGAGAAAAACAATCATAACTCGTTCACAAAGGCAATTACTCCTCGACCCAAGTTGTATCATACAAAAGCAAACAAATTTCACAAGAAAAAGGAAAGAAATAACAAACCCAATTAACCAAACTAATCACAAAATGAAACGGAAATGTTGAATCACCTGAAACCTGCAGACATAGTAATCATCTCCAAACAAAGCTCTGAAACTCTCCAAAGGCTTTCTTATTGGGTTCCTAGGACGATACGCCAAGCTCATGTTGACCAAGGCCTTGACCCTGTCAGGCTTGAGCAGACAAAAATACCAGGCCATCACAGCCCCCCAGTCATGGCCAACTAAGAAAACCTGGTCAATACCCAGATAGTCAAGTAGGCCAACAAGGTCACCGACGATGTGGAGCGCGGTGTAGGAGGCGGCGGAGGGCGGCGCGTCAGTGTCACCGAAGCCACGGAGGTCAGGGGCGATGCAACGGTAGCCAAGGGAAGAGAGGGAGAGAAGCTGGTGGCGCCATGAGTACCAGAGCTCGGGGAAGCCATGGAGGAAGAGAACCACTGGACCTGTCCCTATTGAAGCTATGTGCATGTTGATGCCATTGGTGGGCACTATTGTGTGCTCTATCTTCTCCATCTTTGATATCTCTCTCTCTCTAGCTTCTTGTTGACTACTATATGTATTAATAGGTTTTTGATAATAATAGATAGATTTTTTTTTTTTTTATGAACGATAATAATAGATAGATAGTATATATTTGTGGAGCTATAAATATATAGTGTCAGTATTTGTGGGATTTGATTTTTCTGGCTCTCAAGTCGAAGCCCAATCGTTGTGTTTCAAGGTTGGCGACAGAACAGAAATATTATTGTACTTTGCTATCATGGGATTGGCTGTTTGGTCGTAGCCGACTCGTAGATGAGTTGATCTTTACCTACTTTTATTATATATAAAAAAAATTTCATTGCTTTTAGAATATAGGCTATATAGCACGGATTTGATATTTCATGTAATATGTGAGATTTGATATTTCCTAATTTTACACAAGTGATGGAATTTAATTAGTGTGTGAAAATAAATAGTATAGTAATATCACATTATTATATTTTTAAAAGAAAAATATTAACCAATATCCTTAAAGTATTGATTTAAAAATTATTTTTAAAAATATTTTATTAAAAAAATAATAAAATAATAAATATTGTTAAAGTCTTTTTATACTTCTTATAAAAGTTGTATTTGTAATTTATTATTATAGTTTATTAGCAATTGTTTTAAATGGTTAGATTAATAAAAAAAAAATTCTAAAAAAAAAACTTATAAATTTTCACTTATAAAAGCTGTGTATGGCCCAAGACCTTCAGCAGGAAGGCTCATTGGGAAAAGAAGGATTGTTAAAGATCCCAGATTGATGACAGCCAAAGATCATGTTCCTGTTTTCGTTCCTATTTCATATTGTGCTCTATGTAATGATTATGGAGTGCTCCACGAGCATGAGCAGTATGAGGATAACACTGATCCGCTAGATTATGATAACTACGCGGATACAGATTGATAGACAGATAGACAGAAGACACAGACAGACAGAATACTCTTTCGACAGACAACGGCGACAGATCACTATTCACCGACGACAGATCACTATTCACCAGCGACAGATCACTATTCACTGGAGACAGATCACTATTCACCGACATGCATGAATAGCTTCCAGACAGATCCATTACAGTCCAGACAGATACAGACAGATCCAGAAAGATATTTTGACAGAATATTATTCACATACAGACAAACTATTACTGTTAAAGATAGACTTTTACTGTTCAAGATTCTACCGACAGATTAACTTGAGTTCACTTCATTTAACTCAGGTTGCTTTTGAAGACTTACCATGGTTCACTTTATCTATAAATAGACAGACTTCGAAGACAGAAGACAGGTCCAAATTTTAAGTTTCCATTCCAAGGTCCAAGATAGCCCTCTCCCTCAGAAAGATTTTATAGCTCTCCTTTTCCCCAAAAGACTTTTGTCCTCTCCCTTTGAAAGACTTTTGTACTTTATTTTCTTTTGTAATCTTGTAGCCTTACCTTTCCAGACAGACAATCTTGTAACCCTTTACAGATTTTACTTTGTAATCTTGTAACTCTTCAGACAGCTCTTATTTTCAAAACTTGTAAGAAAGACAGTTTGTTTTCAAGTATAATCAAAGACAGAAGTATTTTCAAGTAAGATTTTATTTGTTTCAGTTTTATATTCCATACCCTGTTTTAATCTATTTTTGACTATATCTATTTTGCTATTATCTTCTTTATCAACTATTTTATCATTGTTTATGCTTCTATATTACTGCTGTGCTCACTCCTGGGTAGTCAATGGTATCAGAGCCATGGATGGTAGGTGTATGAGTTTTATTTCTTTGCAATTAAGAAGTTACTAGGAACTTATATTACTACATAGCCACTACTTGCTCCTTGTTAGCGTTGGTCAGCCTAGAGACTCGTTGGCAAACCATAGTTTCGCGTTGGTCAGCCCCTTTGTTGTAGCCGACGGACAGGCGTTGTTTGGGTGGTCCCGCAATGGAGTTTCCCGAGGAGGTGGTCCCGATAGCAAGGATACCAGTGGTTAGTAATAGTTCCGCCAGTAATTATTAATTGTTTAGAGATAAAATGAATATGTTTAGTCGCTCATTATCTGTTGCTAAGACACACTTAGGGCAGGCACACACTAATCTGAACATGGAAAGTGATAAGATAGTTAATTCTGAAGAATTTAGCATGAGAGATATAGACAGAAATTTATTAGAATGGAATAAATGGAATATACCAACTGAAAGAACTGATAAAATCTACAGACAGACTACTTTTTCTAAATTATCTTTCTTGACAGATTATACCATAAAAACTGTTGAAAGAACTTACTCTTTATTTAATGAATATGAAACAATTCAGTTATTTTCAATAGATTCAATTGACAGGCACAGACAGAAATATGCATTTTTACATGTTGGTTTGGTTCAAGTAGCTGTTAAACCATTAACAAGAGAAGCTTTAAATGCAAGTGTTTTACTTTGCTTAAGAGATGACAGACATTTAAGATTTGATGACTCACTTCTTGGAATGATGGAAACAAGCCTACATAAAGGACCAGTATATTTTAATTGTTATCCTAACTTTGCTTTAAGCTTATCTGACAGAAATATTATGGATGCTTTAACTTTAAATGTAAAAACAAATGGTTATTACATGAAAGAAGGCTCAGAACCCTTAGCTATTATTTATAGGATTTATTATAAACTGATGAAAACCACTTTAGACCCTCAATCCATAGTTGATCCTTCCCCTAAAGGACAGACTCTCCTTATGCAAGCCTCAACCCGGAGTACTAGATTGCGGGTACCTCAACAAATACAGTGGAAAGATATAACCCTTCCTGAAAGATGGCAACTTGAAGCTATTGCCCCCACACCAAAAATAGAAAACACTGAACCAGACTTTATAGCCCAAAATACAGATGGTACAGTTATTATTTCTTTTAATAATAATGACAGACATACTGATAGTCTCATAAGACCTAGTAGTTCTACAGGCAAAAAGACCCCAATGATGTTTACCCCTAGAAGCTCCTTTTCCTCTAGGACACCTTTCTCTGATTCCAGACCTTTACCTCCCCAAAATCTTCCTCCAGTTATACACCTTCCCCCTATAAATACTAGGAAAACCCCTATTCAGACAGAGCCAGCTTATTATCCGACAGATACCACACAACCTACCCCTAATGTTCACCAACCTCTTTATCAGCCCCAACCTCAACCTGATTCTCCTACCCACACAGATATATTAGGATTTACAGATGATAGACAAATTAATGTTTTATCTAAAGAATTTGTTTTAGATAAAGAACTACTAAAATATGATTATTTAAAACCTGAAAATAATGACAGAAAGAATCAATTTTTTGAAGAATATAATGAACATGAAAGAAACAATTTAAGAACTAAGTATTTTGAAATGATGACAGAATTACAGACACACTTTAGTTTCTTTGACTTTTTAGACTATCATAACAAAAAGATAAGTGTAATAGAGAAAATATTATCATGGACAAAGACAGAAAATCATGAGAAAGTGTATCAGACTTATCCACCATTTGAATCAATTATATTGAGTCAAAATAGTGGAGTCCAAGTTTTGGCTACACCTATTAAAAGACCCAGTCTAAGTGATGATAATAAGAATCTAGATAGTATAATTCAACAGAACAATTACACCAATACTTATCTAAAAACTATTGGTCAAAAGCTACAAGAGATAGAAGACAGACTTATACCCCCTTCTACTTCCATAAAAAAAGAAAACACGTCTAATACCCCTTTATTTATCCCTCATGAGATACCTCCTCACCTTAGAGCACCTTTAAAGAAACCCATGACAGAGAAAACTGATAATTTACTTAATGAAATAAATAAAAAATTAGACTTAATGAAATTAGAATCATCAAAGAATATGGAGCCATTAAAAAATAAGAATATTATAACATTAAATAAAAAAGGAAGAACTGACTCTTCAGAGGATGAAGAATCAGAAGACAATCAATTGACAGATTTGACAGATATAAATAATTTGGAATCACAATTTACAGATAAATTACGAATTAATAAATTAATTTTAGCATCTTCATCACAAGATCGTAAAAAAGGAAGAATTGATGACTTATACCCCAAAAAGAATTGGTATCCTAAACCTACTCCCCCTGATTTACAATTTGAAGAAAGACATACTTATGTTAATTCATCTTATTCACCAGATTTAATTTATGAATGGAATATTGATGGAATGTCAGAATATGAAATAATAAACCTTTTACATGAGATGACTTTGCTCACTAATGTTTATAAAAATCATGGAAAACAAGATCATCAGATAGCTCATTTAATAGTCACTGGTTTTACTGGCCAGTTGAAAGGCTGGTGGGATCATTATTTAAATAATGATGACAGAAATGGAATATTGACAGCTGTTAAAAGAGAAATAGATGGAAGTGTTATAATGACAGACAGACAGCCTTCACAAGATGCAGTTAATACTTTAATTTTTACTATAACTAAACATTTTGTTGGTGATCCCAATCAATATAAAGAAAGAGCTTCAGATGTTTTAATTAATTTAAGATGTCCACAACTTTCAGATTTTAGATGGTATAAAGATGTTTTTATTTCAAAAGTTTTAAGTAGGAATGATTGCCAACAGTCCTACTGGAAAGAAAAATTCATTGCTGGTTTACCCTATTTCTTTGCTCAGAAAGTTAGACTTGATATAGTTAATAATGACGGAACTATAGACTATCCTAGCCTAACATATGGAGACATAATATCTTCAATTAATAAAACAGGTTTATGGCTATGTAATGACTTAAGGTTAAAAAACCAGATAGAAAAAGAAAAAAGATTTGCTAAAAAAGAGCTAGGAACTTTTTGTGAGCAATACGGTTTTGATCCATTAATTGCTCCCTCTAGAAAAAGAAGAAAAGAAAAGAAAGATGACAGAAGTGATAGATATGATAGATATAAGAACAATAATAGAAGATATTATAAAAGTAAGTCTAAAGACAAGAAAGAAGAGTCCAAAAGAAAGAAATATGATAGACGTAGGGAAAGTGACATTACTTGTTTCAAATGTGGGAAAAAGGGACACACTAGCAGATACTGTAACTTTCAAAGACAGATAAATAAACTTGATATATCAAAAAAATTAAAGGATAAATTAATGCGTATAACAGAACTGACAAATAGTGATGAAACAGATAATGAAATTCACTAGATAGATAATAGTAACAGTACTTCATCCTCCTCTATAGATGTTTCTTCACATGATGGAAATGTTCAATTACGTAACTGTAATAATATTGATAATTGTTATTGTAAAAGAAAATTAAAAATATGTGTCTTAACAAAACAAGAAGACATAATAATGGATTTGATAGACAAACTTCCAGACCTACAATCTAAAAAAGATTATTTATCTAAATTAAAAGAATCCTTAACTGAAACTGATAGATTTGAAATAGATCTAAAAGATTATAAGTCAACTTATAATTTTACAGAAATTACTGATAGATTTAAACCCAATAAACCTATAACTGTGACAGACCTACAAATAGATATTAATAACCTAAAAAATGAATTGAAAAAATTAAAATCAGAAAATTTCATATTAAAAGGCATGGTTGAACAGATAACTGCACAAGTAATCAGCATAAAAGATAGAATTAAATATTGTAATGAACCTCTGACAGACTCCTCTCTTCTTGACAGGCATAATTGTACTGGTGAAAGTTCTCATAAAGAAGATGATAAAGATGAATTTTTAAATATAATTGACAGAATGATATTTCAGAAGTGGTACACAGAGATAACTTTGATAATTCATAAAGAATTTTCATTAACTGTTATTGCCCTTGTTGATTCAGGTGCTGATATGAATTGCATACAAGAAGGATTAATACCCTCTAAGTATTATGAATCAACGACATACAGATTAACTCAGGCTAATGGTGATAGACTTAAAATAAGTAATAAACTAACTAAGGCATACATATATAATAATGGAATCAAGTTCAGAACACCTTTCTTCTTAACAGATAAGTTGTCCTCTAAAGTTATATTAGGAAATCCTTTTTTGGCTTTAATCTACCCTTTCTTCACGACAGATAATGGAATATGTACTAATGTTTTAAAGACAGAAGTTTTCTTTAAGTTCCTCCTACCTCCATTCCCCAAAGATATACACTTATTGAAAGAAATTTCCATCTCAAAAGATAAAAGTGATGATGAGATTCCTACAATGACAGACTTAGTAATAGATGATGATGAGATTCCTACAATGGTAGATAATACTGTTCTACCCAGTAGCAAAAGTACTTAAGTACATATATACTTAAGTATATATATATATATATATACATATATATATATGTATATATATATATATATAAAAGATTTCCTACTTTTGTTGACTATTCTAGTCTTTCTTTTGTTCCTACGTATCTTTTGTTCCTATGCATCTTTCCATCATTTCCCCTATCCCTTTGCCAGGATCTTTGTCTTGTACTATAGGTTCATGACTTTAGTTTATTCTTGTCCTTTCTCATCATATATTTTACCATTTCATAATAACCTTTAAATAGTTAATTTTAAAATTAACGGTCAATTGCCTGGCAAGCAAGATAGCCATTCTAAGGCTAAAATTTCAGACCAAATCCTGCCAAAAATAGAAATCTTTAATACAGATTTCAATTAAAGCATGAAGGCGTCTCAATAGAGATAATATCCCTTCAGAATACAGGGTCAGAAATGACAGTGTATTCAAATGGATAGACAAATTAACAGACAAGATAGACACTGCGCCTTGCGCCAGATTAGATACAGACAGATGAAATCCTCCTTCATCCTCTCCAAACTACAGGACTCATGTGACAGAAGGAGACAAAAAGAAGACAAGAGACAGATAGATACAAAAAGAAGACAAGAGATCAAAAGATAAATCCAGAAAGATATTTTAGCAGAATATTGTTAGTACGCAGATTCTCACAGACAGAAAAGATACTGTTCACCAGCATGCGTACCCGGACAGACTGCCAGATAGACTTTTACTGTTCAAGATTCTACTGACAAATACCGACAGATAGACCTTTACTGTTCAAGATTCTACTGACAGATACCGACAGAAAGACTTTTACTGTTCAAGATTCTACCGACAGATACCGACAGATAGACTTTTACTGTTCAAGATTCTACAGACAGATTAACTTGAGTTCACTCTACTTAACTCAGGATACTTTTGAAGACTTACCATGGTTCACTTTATCTATAAATAGACAGACTTCGAAGACAGAAGACAGGTCCAAAACTTAGGTCCAAAATTCTAGGTCCAAATTTTAAGTTTCCATTCCAAGGTCCAAGATAGCCCTCTCCCTCAGAAAGATTTTATAGCTCTCCTTTTCCCCGAAAGACTTTTGTACTCTCCCTTTGAAAGACTTTTGTACTTTATTTTCTTTTGTAATCTTGTAGCCTTACCTTTCCAGACAGACAATCTTGTAACCCTTTACAGATTTTACTTTGTAATCTTGTAACTCTTCAGACAGCTCTTATTTTCAAAGCTTGTAAGAAAGACAGTTTGTTTTCAAGTATAATCAAAGACAGAAGTATTTTCAAGTAAGATTTTATTTGTTTCAGTTTTATATTCCATACCCTGTTTTAATCTATTTTTGACTATATCTATTTTGCTATTACCTTCTTTATCAACTATTTTATCATTGTTTATGCTTCTATATTACTGCTGTGCTCTCTCTGATACCATTGACTACCCAGGAGTGAGCACAACAGTAATATAGAAGCATAAACAATGATAAAATAGTTGATAAAGAAGATAATAGCAAAATAGATATAGTCAAAATAGATTAAAACAGGGTATGGAATATAAAACTGAAACAAATAAAATCTTACTTGAAAATACTTCTGTCTTTGATTATACTTAAAAACAAACTGTCTTTCTTACAAACTTTGAAAATAAGAGCTGTCTGAAGAGTTACAAGATTACAAAGTAAAATCTGTAAAGGGTTACAAGGTTGTCTGTCTGGAGGAAGGTTACAAGATTACAAAAAGAAAGTAAAGTACAAAAGGGAGAGTACAAAGTCTTTTGGGGAAAGGGAGAGCTATAAAGTCTTTCTGAGGGAGAGGACTATCTTGGACCTTGGAATGGAAACTTAAAATTTGGACCTTAGAACTGGACCTGAAATTTTGGACCTGTCTTCTGTCTTCGAAGTCTGTCTATTTATAGATAAAGTGAACCATGGTAAGTCTTCAAAAGTAACTTGAGTTAAGTGAAGTGAACTCAAGTTAATCTGTCGGTAGAGTCTTGAACAGTAAAAGTCTATCTTGAACAGTAATAGTCTGTCGGTAGAATCTTGAACAGTAAAAGTCTATCTGGCAGTCTGTCTGGGTACGCATGCTGGTGAATAGTAACTTTTCTATCTGTGAGAATCTGTGTACGAAAAATTCTGCTAAAATATCTTTCTGGTCTGTCTGCATTCTATCATTTTATCTTTTTGTCTGTCGGTCTGTCTTTTGTCTTCTTTTGCATCTCTCTGTCTTTTGTCTTATCTGTCACATGTCATAAGGGTCTTGGGAATCTTGAAATGCTTCTGGATGAGTTCTGTAGTTTGGAGAAGAGGATTCCATTACTGTGTCATCTTCATCATCTGATATTTGTGATGCAGCTTCAAGCAGTTGCTTTTTGAGCTGTCTTCTGTCTGAAACAGAGGCAAGCTGGCACTGAACTTGACTCTTTTCTAAAAAGAAATTAGAACTTTCTGTCTGGGAGGAAGAGGTCTTTTTTTGTAATTCTTGGCAAATATGATCAAAATTAAACTTATTCCACCATTTTAATTTAAACTTTCTGGCGAGCATAGGAAAAGGATACTGGGGATGCTTTTCTATCTTGTATTCCCATCTGATGATCCATGGGAGATCTGGAAACCTGTAAAAGAACTGTAAAAGATGTGGGAAATCCCTAAGATGCAGTATGTTAGGTTCTTTCTTGAAAGTCTCATAGGCTTTTAAAAGATCAGGAGGAAGAATCATAGCTTCAGGACCATAGGAATTCCACCAGTCAATGAACCATCTTGGAATCATCATGTCTTTCTTTCTGTACATATCAAACCGGAAAAACCAAGTATGCCTGTTAATATTATTTTGGAATAAAAGAAATCTGTCCCAAGCTTCCATATAGTCATAATAATTATAAAACTGGGGCTCAAAAGGTACAGAAAAGTTCCTTGTGATCCAGGGTTGTGCTTTCCACTGAGAAGAGGTGAGAATCTGTTTTATAACAACTTTAGAATAACCAATTCTGTTTGGTTCCTGGGAACAAGGCATATGTGTAACTAAAATTGAGTCTGTATCTACTAAAATATGCTCATAAAATGTTTGGGTCTTAAAAGTTTCTGTCTTAGGATGTTCCCATCCTGGGGGTATGAGCTGTCGGACAAGGGAGAGGGTGTCTTTTATGTGCTGGTATTCTGGTTCAATCCATAAAATAAAATTCCATGAGTCTTTTGGGATCTCAATGCTGTGATCTTCTTTTGGGATTTGGGTCTGAGTTTCTGGAGAGGTAGAGGATCTGTATTTTGGTTGGTTGGAAGGAGAGGCCAAAGGAGGAAAAGAAGATGCAACTACATTAAATGGTTTCTTTAAAGGAGGGGTTGAGGAGGTTGAGGGTATGGCATAAGTCTGTTTGGATGTTGGATTCGGGCTGGGGGAGAGTGGTTGGAAAGGGTTTGGGCTACAGATTAATGGGGATCTGTCTAGAGATTTATTTGAAGAGAAAGTGGGTGAAGTGAAAGAGGGGCAAGGGAGGAATCTGCTAGGGGGAGGAGGAATTGGGGGAGCAGCATAAGACTGTCTGGTTCTGGGTTTTGGGGATTTGCTCTTATCTGCAGGGGAGCTCATCTTCCCTATAGAAATTCACGGGTTAAAAAATCAGGAATTGAATTAGTTTCTCCTTTAATATATTCAATGTCAAAGTCAAAAACACTTAAAATAGCCTGCCATCGAGCAAAACTCTGTTTGGAAACAAGATTTTGAACATCTTTCTGTAAAACTTCTTTAGCACTTTTACAATCAACTCTGATTAAAAACTTTTGATTAAAAAGATCATTTTGGAATTTTGAAATACATAGTATGATAGATAAAATTTCTTTCTTAGTAGTGCTGTAATTCTGCTGGGTAGCTGACCAAGAGCCAGAATGAAATCTAACAATTTGTTCTTTAGCATCATTTGTTGCTACCTGTTTTAGGATTCCACCATAACCTATGTCAGAAGCATCTGTCTCAACAATTTTAAAAGTATTAGGAGAGGGAATAACAATACAAGGAAGTTGCTTAACATATTTTTTAATCTGTCTGACTATCATAGTATGTCTGTCTGTCCAAGGTGGAGGATTCTTTTCTAATCTTTTATACAAGGGTCTGCATATTTTTCTTAATCCTTGAAAATAATCTGAAACATAATTTAAACT